>NC_059209.1:40892218-40907218 GCF_020615455.1 Coregonus clupeaformis | reverse complement strand
GAGAGAGTGGGACAGAGAAAGAGAGAGAGAGAGAGAGAGAGAGAGAGAGGGACAGAGAAAGAGAGAGAGAGAGAGAGAGAGAGAGAGAGAGAGAGAGAGAGAGAAAGAGAGAAAGAGAGCGCACAAACACAGAGCAGAAACACAGAGACAGAGACTAATATAACTGTTGAAAAGGACATATGCAGCAAATAAAGTGTATGTGTGTCGGGGCTGGGGGAGGTGGGGAGGGGGGATTATTTCTGGAGATATTTGAATAGCAGGGGGTCTTCATATTCCATATCCAACCCCCACCTCCCTCATATCTTCATATCCTCCACTCCTCTGTCTGCAGTGTTGCTCTAGATACAGTATTAGGACTATTCACTAAATGGGGGCTGTGCTCAACGGGTGTTGGGGGGTATATTATATGTGGTATGTACAGTATCTGGATCTAAAGTAGATTATGGGGCTCTGATGAGACCCCTCCAATACATCTGATTGCTACTGTTATTTTACTGCTGCTCTTTAATTTTTTTTATTTCTATTTTCAATGTTTTACTTAACACTTATTTTTCTTAAAACTGCATTGTTGGTTAAGGGCTTGTAAGTAAGCATTTCACTGTAAGGTCTACACCTGTTGTATTCCCGCGCATGTGACAAATAAAGTTTGATTTGATTTGATTTGATTGAGAAGGTCTTTTTTCAAGGTCTCATGGTTAGATTGGTCTCTTGAAGAGCTTGGTCGTATTAAATAGCTTGTTTCAGCCATGCTTGTACTTTTACATATAATGTATGTGATAATATAAAATGTTTGTAATGAGGCCATTCAAGGAATGCTTTTATCCAAATCAGACTTACGCTGAACAAATACTGTTTATATTTTAGTCATTTAGCAGACGCTCTTATCCAGAGCGACTTACAGTTAGTGCATACATTATTTATTTTTTCATACTGACCCCCCGTGGGAATCGAACCCACAACCCTGGTGTTGCAAACGCCATGCTCTACCAACTGAGCTACATCCCTGCCGGCCATTCCCTCCCCTACCCTGGAACAATTGTGCACCGCCCCATGGGTCTCCCGGTCGCGGCCGGCTACAACTATATGTATTGTATTATATGTACTGTACGTGTCCCAGGTACCAACCTCCAACCAACTAGATTTTCTATCGAACTTATAGACCTATTCTAAACACATTCCTGACATTCCTGACTAAACGTTCTAATAGATTCCACTGAGTCTACAAAACATTAGGAACACCTTCCTAATATTGAGTTGCACCCTCTTTTGCCCTCAGAACAGCCTCAATTCGTCGGGGCATGGACTCTACAAGGTGTCGTAAGCGTTCCACAGGGATGCTGGCCCATGTTGACTCCACTGCTTCTCACAGATGTGTCAAGTTGGCTGGATGTCCTTTGGGTAGTGGGCCGTTCATGATACACACAGGAAACTGTTGAGTGTGAAAAACCCAGCAGTGTTGCAGTTCTTGACACACTCAAACCTGGCACCAACTACCATACCCTGTTCAAAGGCACTTACATCTTTTGTCTTGTCCATTCACCCTATGAATGGCACACATACACAATCCATGTCTCAATTGTTTCAAGGCTTAAAAATCCTTCTTTAACCTGTCTCCTCCCATTCATCAATACTGGTGACATCAATAAGGGATCAGCTTTCACCTGGATTCACCTGGTCAGTCTACGTAGAGAGAAGTTGTTCCTAATGTTTTGTACACTCAGTTGTCTGTAGAACCTTGAGCATTTCGAAAAGTACATTGGTGATGTGTCTCAGTGCATTTGCTGCGTTCATCTATTCCACAATAATTACTACTGATAATACATTCCTTACAAAATCAAGGAAATTACACAAGGGCTAAGAGGGAGGGAAAAAGTATTTGATCCCCTGCTGATTTTGTACATTTGCCCACTGACAAAGAAGTGATCAGTTTATAATTGTAATGGTAGGTTTATTTGAACAGCGAGAGACAGAATAACAACAACAAAAAATCCAGAAAAACGCATGTCAAAAATGTTATAAATTGATTTGCATTTTAATGAGGGAAATAAGTATTTGACCCCTCTGCAAAACATGACTTAGTACTTGGTGGCAAAACCCTTGTTGGCAATCACAGAGGTCAGATGTTTCTTGTAGTTGGCCACCAGGTTTGCACACATCTCAGGAGGGATTTCGTCCCACTCCTCTTTGCAGATCTTCTCCAAGTCTTTAAGGTTTCGAGGCTGACTTTTGGCAACTCGAACCTTCAGCTCCCTCCACAGATTTTCTATGGGATTAAGGTCTGGAGACTGGCTAGGCCACTCCAGGACCTTAATGTGCTTCTTCTTGAGCCACTCCTTTGTTGCCTTGGCCGTGTGTTTTGGGTCATTGTCATGCTGGAATACCCATCCACGACCCATTTTCAATGCCCTGGCTGTGGGAAGGAGGTTCTCACCCAAGATTTGACGGTACATGGCCCCGTCCATTGTCCCTTTGATGCGGTGAAGTTGTCCTGTCCCCTTAGCAGAAAAACACCCGCAAAGCATACTGTTTCCACCTACATGTTTGACGGTGGGGATGGTGTTCTTGGGGGTTAGGCAGCATTCCTCCTCCTCCAAACACGGCGAGTTGAGTTGATGCCAAAGAGCTCGATTTTGATCTCATCTGACCACAACACTTTCACACAGTTCTCCTCTGAATCATTCAGATGTTCATTGGCAAACTTCAGACGGGCCTGTATATGTGCTTTCTTGAGCAGGGGGACCTTGCGGGCGCTGCAGGATTAATAATCGCACCAACTGTTGTCACCTTCTCACCAAGCTGCTTGGCGATGGTCTTGTAGCCCATTCCAGCCTTGTGTAGGTCTACAATCTTGTCCCTGACATCCTTGGAGCGCTCTTTGGTCTTGGCCATGGTGGAATCTGATTGATTGATTGCTTCTGTGGACAGGTGTCTTTTCTACGTGTAGCAAGCTGAGATTAGGAGCACTCCCTTTAAGAGTGTGCTCCTAATCTCAGCTCGTTACCTGTATAGAAGACACCTGGGAGCCAGAAATCTTTCTGATTGAGAGGGGGTCAAATACTTATTTCCCTCATTAAAATGCAAATCAATTTATAACATTTTTGACATGCATTTTTCTGGATTTTTTTGGTGTTCTTCTGTCTCTCACTGTTAAAATAAACCTACCTTTAAAATTATAGACTGATAATTTCTTTGTCAGTGGGCAAATGTAGAAAATCAGCAGGGGATATGTTAATATTTTATGTATCATTAAGGAAAATGTTGGGAAATGTCAAAGGTAAAATATAGTAAACATGATTGACATTTTATAATCCAGATGCATGTTTAAATAAGGAATATAGCCAATACAGTGTGTAAAGTGCTTTAATGAATGTATGTATATTATTTTTTAAAGTGTCATAGCCACGCCAGCAATATAATGAGATAAGGGAAAGAGGCAAAAGCGCCCATGGCCTTTTGGAGTAAACAACATGTGTTATTGGACTTTGAAAGATAATAGTGGCGTGGCAGTTAAAGATGTTAATCAGTTATCTTAAGGGGAGTAGCTGTATAAGCTATGTATAAATGACTGTGCATTTGTGTGTGTATAAAAGAGATCTCTGAGCCAAAGCGAGACAGCCGTTCCATGGAAGTGGCTCGGCTTTGTTACGCAAATAATAAAGTCAAATTTTTGGATTCACATGCTCCAGTCTCTTGAGAGATATTTTTGAGTTGACTACTTTTGAGTCAAATATTTCTACGACAGGGATCAAATACTTTTTTCCCTCACTATACTTGCCTTGCCCAAAGCATTTAACGTTATTGATTAAGGAAAGAAAAACCTTTTCACTTTATGTTAAGCAATAAGCACCGGCTCCTAGCAATAAAATATTTAATTTGATCTTTACTACTACAGCCCATAGAAATGCAGTGAATAACACATTCATTAATGGCAAAAAAGACAGTAAAAAAATTAATGATTAGGAATAAAGTTTTGAAGTGTCTGTCCTATTTCTAGGAGATATAAGAAATGGGCGGCAGGTAGCTTAGTGGTTAAGAGTGTTGTGCCAGTAACCGAGAGGTCGCTGGTTCTAATCCCTGAGCCGCCTAGGTGAAAAATCTGTCGATGTGACCTTGAGCAAGGCACTTAACCCTAATTGCTCCTGTAAGTCGCTCTGGATAAGAGGATAAAAAAAGCTCAGGAAGTTGTTGTTCTTTTTTTACACATATTTATCCCCTTATTTTAGTTGGAACAAAACAACCTCCATTTGTCCATTCATTTGTATGGGTTACTTTAAGAAGTGTCCCGTGACACTTGTGGGAGTCATAGAGACAAAACGGAGAACACCATCATGTTCATGAGAGTCTCCCCTTTCTACAGTGGGGTCATGTTAGTTTGTAGGCCAAGATGCTACAGACGTTTTCGTGAGAATACCTATTTTTGGGATGTCTCATGGTCTGCCAAACAGAGCTGTAGCTCTGCCACTTTCCACCACAGATGCAGAAGGGTGACATAGGCGGATGTGGTGGATAGACATGCAGCACATGCAAACCCCAAAAACTCTGTATGAGAGGGAAATGTGAAATAGAAACAATATATTTGGGTTGTTTTCCCTCATGTATACCCCTCATGTATACCGCCTCGTTGTAACCTATTCATGATTCAGGGGAAAAGGGGGGTTCAGAAAGCAAACAGATTTGAAAAATGTACAGAGAACAAGAAAGAGAACATTAAAATCCTTCTTCCGGAGGAAAGAAAGAATCCAAATATAAAAGGAGGGAAAGAAATCAAAAGAATAGAATGTTCTACGTCCCTTCAAGGTGTTGGGATGAAAGATTGACAGAGAAAGTAAAAGACAAATAAATCAGAGAGAAGAAAAGGAGAGAGAGGAGGAGGGGAGGGGTGGAAGAGGAGGGGAGGGGGGTTGATGGAGAGAGAGGAGGAGGGGAGAGGTGGAAGAAGGGGGTTGATGGAGAGAGAGGAGGAGTGGAGGGGTGGAAGAGGAGGGGAGGGGGGTTGATGGAGAGAGAGGAGGAGGGAGGGGTGGAAGAGGAGGGGGGTTGATGGAGAGAGAGGAGGAGGGAGGGGTGGAAGAGGGGGTTGATGGAGTGAGAGGAGGAGTGGAGGGGTGGAAGAGGAGGGGAGGGGGGGTGATGGAGAGAGAGGAGGAGGGGAGGGGAGGGGTGGAAGAGGAGGGGGTTGATGGAGAGAGAGGAGGAGGGAGGGGGTGGAAGAGGGGGTTGATTGCGAGAGAGGAGGAGGGGAGGGGTGGAAGAGGAGGGGATGGGAGTTGATGGAGAGAGAGGAGGAGGGGAGGGGTGGAAGAGGAGGGGAGGGGGTTGATGGAGAGAGAGGAGGAGGGGTGGGGTGGAAGAGGAGGGGAGGGGGGTTGATGGAGAAAGAGAGGAGGAGGGAGGGGTGGAAGAGGAGGGGAGGGGTTGATGGAGAGAGAGGAGGAGGGGAGGGGTGGAAGAGGAGGGGAGGGGGGTTGATGGAGAGAGAGGAGGAGGGTGGGGTGGAAGAGGAGGGGAGGGTTGATGGAGAGAGAGGAGGAGGGGAGGGGTGGAAGAGGAGGGGAGGGGGGTTGATGGAGAGAGAGGAGGAGGGAGGGGTGGAAGAGGGGGGTTGATGGAGTGAGAGGAGGAGTGGAGGGGTGGAAGAGGAGGGAGGGGGGTAGATGGAGAGAGAGGAGGAGGGAGGGGTGGAAGAGGAGGGGGTTGATGGAGAGAGAGGAGGAGGGAGGGGGTGGAAGAGGGGGTTGATTGCGAGAGAGGAGGAGGGGAGGGGTGGAAGAGGAGGGGATGGGAGTTGATGGAGAGAGAGGAGGAGGGGAGGGGTGGAAGAGGAGGGGAGGGGGTTGATGGAGAGAGAAGAGGAGGGGGTGGGGTGGAAGAGGAGGGGAGGGGGGTTGATGGAGAAAGAGAGGAGGAGGGGAGGGGTGGAAGAGGAGGGGAGGGGTTGATGGAGAGAGAGGAGGAGGGGAGGGGTGGAAGAGGAGGGGAGGGGGGTTGATGGAGAGAGAGGAGGAGGGGAGGGGTGGAAGAGGAGGGGAGGGGGTTGATGGAGAGAGAGGAGGAGGGAGGGGTGGAAGAGGAGGGGAGGGGGGTTGATGGAGAGAGAGGAGGAGGGGAGGGTGGAAGAGGAGGGGGGGGGGTTGATGTAGAGAGAGGAGGAGGGAGGGGTGGAAGAGGAGGGGAGGGGGAGGCAGGACTAGGAATTTCCCTAAGGAGTTGATATGTTTGTGCTCTCTCTCTCACTCAGTCAGTCGCAAAGCAAAGTCACATACACTCTCACTCATTCTCTCTTTTTGACACAGAACCAGAGACGCACACGGCACACACACACACACACACACACACACACACTCACAGACACCACTCCTCACCACAGCGGGACAAGTAGCTCACAAACAACAGAGAAGAGGAACGAGGAAGAAAAAAGGAAGGAAGGAAGTAAAGGACGAGAAAAAGTAGAAGAGAGAGATCTACCACTTGAGACGAGACCAGACACAGAGGACTGGAGAGAAGAGACCAGACACAGTGACACAGGTAAGACCTCTCACTCTTTTTCTCTCTCTCTCTCACCCACTTCCATTCTCACTTTCTCTCACTCACTTTTTTAACGCTTCTTTTCAGATGAAGTGGTCTGTGAATACCACTTTGTTCTGATAGTCAAACAGTGTGTGTGTATGCGTATGTGCGTGCGTGTGTATGTGTGTGTGTGTGTGTGTGTGTTTGTGTGTGTGCATGTAAGAGAGAGCGAGGTAGATGCTGACAGAGAGAGAGAGAGATTCACGATATGGTCTGTTTGGCTACAGTTAGGGGAAGAGTTGTGGTATGTGGATAAACAGGGAGTGGTGGACATGCAGCATGTGATGTAGCATGTGTTACACACTCTGTTAGTTGGCACAAAACTACCTCCATTTGTCCATTCATTTGTATGGGTTACCTTAAGAAGTGTCCCGTGACACTTGTGGGAGTCATAGAGACAAAACGGAGAACACCATCGTGTTCATGAGAGTCTCCCCTTTCTACAGTGGGGTCATGTTAGTTTGTAGGCCAAGATGCTACAGACGTTTTCGTGAGAATACCTATTTTTGGGATGTCTCATGGTCTGCCAAACAGAGCTGTAGCTCTGCCACTTTCCACCACAGATGCAGAAGGGTGACATAGGCGGATGTGGTGGATAGACATGCAGCACATGCAAACCCCAAAAACTCTGTATGAGAGGGAAATGTGAAATAGAAACAATATATTTGGGTTGTTTTCCCTCATGTATACCCCTCATGTATACCGCCTCGTTGTAACTTATTCATGATTCAGGGGAAAAGGGGGGTTCAGAAAGCAAACAGATTTGAAAAATGTACAGAGAACAAGAAAGAGAACATTAAAATCCTTCTTCCGGAGGAAAGAAAGAATCCAAATATAAAAGGAGGGAAAGAAATCAAAAGAATAGAATGTTCTACGTCCCCTTCAAGGTGTTGGGATGAAAGATTGACAGAGAAAGTAAAAGACAAATAAATCAGAGAGAAGAAAAGGAGAGAGAGGAGGAGGGGAGGGGTGGAAGAGGAGGGGAGGGGGGGGGGTGATGGAGAGAGAGGAGGAGGGGAGAGGTGGAAGAGGAGGGGATGGGGGGTTGATGGAGAGAGAGGAGGAGGGGAGAGGTGGAAGAGGAGGGGAGGGGGTTGATGGAGAGAGAGGAGGAGGGGAGAGGTGGAAGAGGAGGGGAGGGGGTTGATGGAGAGAGAGGAGGAGGGAGGGGTGGAAGAGGAGGGGAGGGGGGTTGATGGAGAGAGAGGAGGAGGGGAGGGGTGGAAGAGGAGGGGAGGGGGGTGATGGAGAGAGAGGAGGAGGGGAGAGGTGGAAGAGGAGGGGATGGGGGTTGATGGAGAGAGAGGAGGAGGGGAGAGGTGGAAGAGGAGGGGAGGGGGGTTGATGGAGAGAGAGGAGGAGGGGAGAGGTGGAAGAGGAGGGGATGGGGGTTGATGGAGAGAGAGGAGGAGGGGTGGGGTGGAAGAGGAGGGGAGGGGGGTTGATGGAGAAAGAGAGGAGGAGGGGAGGGGGTGGAAGAGGAGGGAGGGTTGATGGAGAGAGAGGAGGAGGGGAGGGTGGAAGAGGAGGGGAGGGGGGTTGATGGAGAGAGAGGAGGAGGGGGGGGGGTGGAAGAGGAGGGGAGGGGGGTTGATGGAGAGAGAGGAGGAGGGGAGGGGTGGAAGAGGAGGGGAGGGGGGTTGATGGAGAGAGAGGAGGAGGGGAGGGGTGGAAGAGGAGGGGAGGGGGGTTGATGGAGAGAGAGGAGGAGGGGAGGGGTGGAAGAGGAGGGGAGGGGGGGGATGGAGAGAGAGGAGGAGGGGAGAGGTGGAAGAGGAGGGGATGGGGGTTGATGGAGAGAGAGGAGGAGGGGTGGGGTGGAAGAGGAGGGGAGGGGGTTGATGGAGAAAGAGAGGAGGAGGGGAGGGGTGGAAGAGGAGGGGTTGATGGAGAGAGAGGAGGAGGGGAGGGTGGAAGAGGAGGGGAGGGGGGTTGATGGAGAGAGAGGAGGAGGGGTGGGGTGGAAGAGGAGGGGAGGGGGGTTGATGGAGAGAGAGGAGGAGGGGAGGGGTGGAAGAGGAGGGGAGGGGGGTTGATGGAGAGAGAGGAGGAGGGGAGGGGTGGAAGAGGAGGGGAGGGGGGTTGATGGAGAGAGAGGAGGAGGGGAGGGGTGGAAGAGGAGGGGAGGGGGAGGCAGGACTAGGAATTTCCCTAAGGAGTTGATATGTTTGTGCTCTCTCTCTCTCACTCAGTCAGTCGCAAAGCAAAGTCACATACACTCTCACTCATTCTCTCTTTTTGACACAGAACCAGAGACGCACACGGCACACACACACACACACACACACACACACACACACACACACACACTCACAGACACCACTCCTCACCACAGCGGGACAAGTAGCTCACAAACAACAGAGAAGAGGAACGAGGAAGAAAAAAGGAAGGAAGGAAGTAAAGGACGAGAAAAAGTAGAAGAGAGAGATCTACCACTTGAGACGAGACCAGACACAGAGGACTGGAGAGAAGAGACCAGACACAGTGACACAGGTAAGACCTCTCACTCTTTTTCTCTCTCTCTCTCACCCACTTCCATTCTCACTTTCTCTCACTCACTTTTTTAACGCTTCTTTTCAGATGAAGTGGTCTGTGAATACCACTTTGTTCTGATAGTCAAACAGTGTGTGTGTATGCGTATGTGCGTGCGTGTGTTGTATGTGTGTGTGTGTGTGTGTTTGTGTGTGTGCATGTAAGAGAGAGCGAGGTAGATGCTGACAGAGAGAGAGAGAGATTCACGATATGGTCTGTTTGGCTACAGTTAGGGGAAGAGTTGTGGTATGTGGATAAACAGGGAGTGGTGGACATGCAGCATGTGATGTAGCATGTGTTACACACTCTGTTAGTTGGCACAAAACTACCTCCATTTGTCCATTCATTTGTATGGGTTACCTTAAGAAGTGTCCCGTGACACTTGTGGGAGTCATAGAGACAAAACGGAGAACACCATCGTGTTCATGAGAGTCTCCCCTTTCTACAGTGGGGTCATGTTAGTTTGTAGGCCAAGATGCTACAGACGTTTTCGTGAGAAGATCTATTTTCGGGATGTCTCATGGTCTGCCAAACAGAGCTGTAGCTCTGCCACTTTCCACCACAGATGCAGAAGGGTGACATAGGCGGATGTGGTGGATAGACATGCAACACATGCAAACCCCAAAAACTCTGTATGAGAGGGAAATGTGAAATAGAAACAATATATTTGGGTTGTTTTCCCTCATGTATACCCCTCATGTATACCGCCTCGTTGTAACTTATTAATGATTCAGGGGAAAAGGGGGGTTCAGAAAGCAAACAGATTTGAAAAATGTACAGAGAACAAGAAAGAGAACATTAAAATCCTTCTTCCGGAGGAAAGAAAGAATCCAAATATAAAAGGAGGGAAAGAAATCAAAAGAATAGAATGTTCTACGTCCCTTCAAGGTGTTGGGATGAAAGATTGACAGAGAAAGTAAAAGACAAATAAATCTGAGAGAAGAAAAGGAGAGAGAGGAGGAGGGGAGGGGTGGAAGAGGAGGGGAGGGGGGGGTGATGGAGAGAGAGGAGGAGGGGAGAGGTGGGAAGAGGAGGGGGATGGGGGTTGATGGAGAGAGAGGAGGAGGGAGAGGTGGAAGAGGAGGGGAGGGGGTTGATGGAGAGAGAGGAGGAGGGGGGGGGCGGAAGATGAGGGGAGGGGGTTGATGGAGAGAGAGGAGGAGGGGAGGGGGGTTGATGGAGAGAGAGGAGGAGGGAGGGGTGGAAGAGGAGGGGAGGGGGGTTGATGGAGAGAGAGGAGGAGGGGAGGGGGGTTGATGGAGAGAGAGGAGGAGGGGAGGGGTGGAAGAGGAGGGGAGGGGGGTTGATGGAGAGAGAGGAGGAGGGGAGGGGTGGAAGAGTTCTTTCAATCGCATGAAGATCTCTACTCCGCCTATTTGCCTCCCTTTCTAATCTGTCTTGACTTGCGCTATCGCTAGTGAAGTGCATGATTGTATCAACTCAGCAGGTTGGCGTGCTCAGGCGGGGCTCCCTCAACCTTATCAGGAAACCACACACGATCATAGCTCACATGAAGCAAAACTAAACCAAAACAAGTGTAGCAGGTTGTGAACTCTGCATACCAGGACAATTTACATTGACTCCCTTTATTATTTAGTTATCTTATTGTTTTGCACTGACTCCCTTCGACTGGCTCTAAGCACGCTCACTAGACTCTACCCATACACTCACACATACTACAATGGCTCTCCAACACGCACACTACATACGCTCACACACACAAAACACACATGCATATTGACGCCACACATACACACTCACACATAGACACACTTTCACACTTCACATACGCTGCTGCTACTCTGTTTATTGTATATCCTGATTGCCTAGTCGCTTTTACCCCTACAACAAATATAAATGCAACATGCAACATTTTTCAAAGATTTTATCTTATAAAGACATCTTGGCACACAAAAACAAAACAAATCCCCATATGGTCGGGTCACATGGTCGGGTCACATGGTCAGGTCAAGAGTCCATTATGACCGACCCAGGGACATAGTTGAATTTTTTTTTTTACTATGTTAGTAGTGGTACCGTTTTAGCTCTTTACGACCTTTCCTCACACAGAAAGCGGCGCAGGTCCTAATCCAGGCACTTGTCATCTCCCGTCTAGACTACTGCAACTCTCTGTTGGCTGGGCTCCCCGCTTGTGCCATCAAACCCCTGCAACTTATCTAGAATTCCGCAGCCCGCCTGGTGTTCAAGCTTCCTAAGTTCTCCCATGTCACCCCGCTCCTCCACCTACTCCTCTAGCTTCCAGTCGAAGCTCGCATCATCTTCAAGACCCTGGTGCTTTCCTATGGAGCAGCAAGGGGAACTGCCCCTCCTTACCTTCAGGCTATGGTCAAATCCTACACCCCAACCCGAGCAATCCGCTCCGCCACCTCTGGTCTCTTGGCCCTCCCACCCCTACGGGAGGGCAGTTCCCGCTCTGCCCAGTCAAAGCTCTTCTCTGTCCTGGTACCCCTACGGGAGGGCAGCTCCCGCTCTGCCCAGTCAAAGCTCTTCTCTGTCCTGGCACCCCAATGGTGGAACAAGCTTCCCCCTAAAGTCAGAACAGCGGAGTCCCCGCCCATCTTTCGAAAACATCTGAAACCCTCCCTCTTTGAAGAGTATCTTAAATAACTCTCATGTACATGATACGATAGTGATGTGTTGAGAACGACAGAAAGAGACAGTCGTACAGTAGCTCAGATTTGAGGTGTTCGTCTGTCTGTCTGTCTGTCTGTCTGTCTGTCTGTCTGTCTGTCTGTGTACTGCCCTATGCTGTATAAGGGGTCTCTGTCCGTCACTCTGTCACCTGGCTCTGTGACTGACTATGTGAGTGCAGCCCAGGACCAGGCTGTGTGCTGTGTGGTAGAGGGCACATTAGGAGGAGGAGTCAGGCTGTGTGCTGTGTGGTAGAGGGCACATTAGGAGGAGGAGTCAGGCTGTGTGCTGTGTGGTAGAGGGCACATTAGGAGGAGGAGCGAAGCAGCAGTGAATAATCCATGGACATCCTGCATATTTATGAGCATAGATCACGTCCTCTGGAGGGCGCTGAGCCGCACGCTATGGCTACGCACTCCAACAGTGGATGTGGGGGGTGGACGGGTGACACAAGGAAGTGTGCGTGTGTGGGGGACAGGGGCAGTGAAGTGTGTGTATGTACTTGCGTTGCGTGCGTATACCTGCGTGTCCACTGACGCCTCAGTTATTAGGTTCTAAATCCAGAGAATCTACTGTAGTCCCAAATCCATTCCAGATGATGCTGCTGATGATGTTTGAGTATTAACTAAGAGTGTGTATTTAGCTGAAAGTGTGTGAGTGTTAACTAAGGGAGTGTGTATTTAGAGTGTTAACTAAGGGAGTGTGTATTTATAGTGTTAACTAAGGGAGAGTTTGAATGTTAACTAATGGAGAGTGTGAGTGTTAACTAAGGGAGAGTGTGAGTGTTAACTAAGGGAGTGTGTATTTATAGTGTTAACTAAGGGAGTGTGTATTTACAGTGTTAAATAAAGGAGAGTGTGAGTGTTAACCAAGTGAAAGTGTGAGTGTTAACTAAGGGAGAGTGTGAGTGTTAACTAAGGGAGTGTGAGTGTTAACTAAGGGAGAGTGTGAGTGTTAACTAAGGGAGAGTGTGAGTGTTAACTAAGGGAGAGTGTGAGTGTTAACTAAGGGAGAGTGTGAGTGTTAACCAAGGGAGAGTTTGAGTGTTAACTAAGGGAGAGTGTGAGTGTTAACTAAGGGAGAGTGTGTAGAGCAGGGTTCCCCAACTTGCGGTCTGAATTTGGCCCGTGGGTGGTTCTATTTGGCCCCCCAAGTTTTGGGAGAAATTTCGACATAATAGACTGTAAAAACACCAGGAAATCAGCTCTAAGTGATTTTAATGTAACAAATCTGTTCCCAAGTATTCCCACGCATAATAGAGAGACATGTGATCATATACAAATGTAAGCAAGGTTTGAAATGATAATGATTTAGTCAAACATATCTGCTTCTTGCAGTCAATTAGCAGTCTAGAAATTATTTGTAATTATGTTCCGGCCCCCCGACCATCAGCTCAAGAAAAAATTGGCCAGCGGCTGAATCTAGTTAATGATCCCTGGTAGAGAGTAAAGGACTATGGACTCCAGAGACCCTGTCCTGCAGACAGAGCCAGACAGAGCCCCCCATGCTGTTGTGTTGGATTCAATCAACCCAATTTCTCTAATATTGATTTCTCTCTCTCTTGATTTGTTTGTACAAAGGAATTAACGAATGTCCCCAAAAATACAGGCCAAGGAGAACGAACAGTGTCATTTACGAATCTCCATTGGTATAGTACTACTGGACCATTAAGGTGACCATAGGAGGGGTTATCCATCGCTGTCTACACTCATTCACTTCCAGTCACGGTGAGAGCCTGAGGACTTGGGGTAGGGTAGAGGAAGAGAGGAGAGGTAGGGGGAGAGAGGGGTGAGGAAGAGGGGAGAGGTAGGGGGAGAGGGGGGGGTGTAGCAGAAAGAGGCGGTGATAAAGCCATTTAAGAGTCATAAATGTTGGTCAATCAAAACCCTCCTGCTAAGACCCTAATGTTCCTCCCGCCACCCCCTCGTCTCATTGTGTGTGTGTGTGTGTGTGTGTGTGTGAGAGCGAGAGAGAGAGATGGTTAGGGATACAGCACAGAGGCACACAGGCTATTAGATATACTACATTACCAAAATTATAGTCGAACATCTCTTTACAAAATCATGGACATTAATATGGAGTTGGTCCCCCCTTTACTGCTATAACAGCCTCCACTCTTCTGGGAAGCCTTTCCACTAGATGTTGAAACATTGCTGAGGGGACTTGCTTTCATTCAGCCACAAGAGCATAAGTGAGGTCGGGCACTGACGTTGGGCAATTAGGCCTGGCTCGCAGTTGGCGTTCCAATTCTTCCCAAAGGTGTTCGATGGGGTTGAGGTCAGGGCTCTGTGCAGGCCCATCAAGTTCTTCCACACCGATCTCAACAAACCATTTCTGTATGGACCTCGCTTTGTGCATGAGGGCATTGTCATGCTGAAACAGGAAAGGGCCTTCCCCAAACTGTTGCCACAAAGTTGGAAACACAGAATCATCTAGAATGTCATTGTATGCTGTAGCTTTAATATTTCCCTTCACTGGAACTAAGGAGCCTAGCCCGAACCATGAAAAACAGCCCCATACCATTATTCCTCCTCCACCAAACTTTACAGTTGGCACTATGCATTGGGGCAGGTAGCGTTCTCTTGGCATCCACCAAACCCAGATTTGTCCGTCGGACTGCCAGATGGTGAAGTGTGATTAATCACTCCAGAGAACGCTTTTCCACTGGTCCAGAGTCCAATGGTGGCAAGCTTTACACCAATCCAGCCGACACTTGGCATTGCACATGGTTATCTTAGGCTTGTGTGCGGCTGCTCGGCCATTTCATGAAGCTCCCGACGAACAGTTCTTGTGATGTCGTTGCTTCCAGGGGCAGTTTGGAACTCGGTAGTTTTTTGACGCGCCACGTGCTTCAGCACTCAGCGTTCCCGTTCTGTGAGCTTGTGTGGCCTACCACTTTGTGGCTGAGCCGTTGTTGCTCCTAGACGTTTCCGCTTCACAATAAGAGCACTTACAGTTGACCGTGGCAGCTCTAGCAGGGCAGAAATTTGAATCCACAAATTCACTTATGTATATATAGTGTAGGCAGAGTTCAGAACACAACATTAAGGTTCGCTGACCCATAATGATATTGACCAGGTAGACCTAACCTCCCCTCATTTGTCAACTTGCCCCCATTCCAAACACCCATCCGCACACACACATCCCCCAAACCACACACACACACACCCTTGCTCATATACAGTACACACACACACACACACACACATCCCTCTTCTACCCTAACACACAAACACACGCACACACACA
>NC_059209.1:40712218-40889718 GCF_020615455.1 Coregonus clupeaformis | reverse complement strand
AGGAAGAAAGTTGGAAGAGAGGAAACGCTGCCTTAACCATTCGGAGTTACTACAGTTTAAGAAATTGCATCAGCTACAGCATCGAGTGATAGCAACAGTAAAACAAAACAAAAAAAATCCAGTATTGGCTCAGTAATTGGCTTCAACGAGTATAGGCCTTCTTGCATCGCACTTATCCTCAACTAAAAAATACTAAGCTCCCGTAAATTGCGTTGTATGTGTGAGGCACGTTCTCAATAAGCAATATATAGCCTAGGCCTACCGTTGATATGTCGTTATTGGACAGAAACATTTCAATAGCCTATGTATGGAGGAGTGTGTGTTTGGTAACCAGACAAGAGGCACTGTTTGGAAATGGGGACGGACACAAGCCGAATGGATTGTGCACTGCAGGTAGGCCTGTGGGAACTGTGAGTAATCCAAAAACATGTCGGCAAAAGGCTCGCGAGCAGACCATTTAGAAACATTTTATGGATAGGCTACTTAGCTAATTCATATCTAGGATAAGGAAGACATCAGACTCATTGCTGTCAAACCAGTTTTCATTATAGTAGGGAAAGGGTAGCCTACTAAGGGCTTGTTTTTTAATCAAACAAAACGGAAAACAAGCAATTGTTACAGGAAAATAACTTAAATGTTTCTAAATACGAGTGTCACTGGATTATCTCATCTCTCATTCCATGATGGACACATAGCCTACATCAGGGTTCTTCAATTCCGGTCCTGGAGGGCCGAAACACCTCTGTTTTTCATCCTCTCCTTCTAATCAGGGGCTAATTCAGACCTGGGACACCAGGTGAGTGCAATTAACTACTAGGTAGAAATAAAAAACAGAAGTGTTTCGGCCCTCCAGGACCGGAATTGAAGAACCCTGGCCTACATGGAGTTTTTTTTTACGCACATCCAAACTAATAACAGGAGCTGTGTCACGCCCTGACCTATAGAACTCTAGTTAGTTTGGTCAGGGTGTGAATATCATGTGTGTGTTGATTCTATGTTTGTATTTCTATGTTTGGCCGGGTGTGGTTCCCAATCAGAGGCAGCTGTCGCTCGTTGTCTCTGATTGGGGATCATACTTAGGCAGCCAGTTTTCCTACCTGTGTTGTGGGATCTTGTTTGTGTTCCGTGTTTAGGCTAGTTTTGTGTTTCAGCCTTTGGACTTCACGTTTCGTTGGTTTGTTGTAGTTTATCAGTGTAATAAACATGGATGCATATCACGCTGCGCCTTGGTCTGACCCGTCCTTCAACGAGTGTGACAAGCTGGCTAAAATAATGTAACAGCTTACATAGATAAAAAGGAGATGTCTGCTCACTGTTTTGCTGCTGCCAAACTTGATCATTTAAATAAAGCTTTGGTGATTAAGATTTCAAAGTGGTCTCACGATCTAAACCCTATCGATAGTATTGAGTACTTGGCAATGGCATTGGCATTGGACAAACAAACAGCCTTCATTGAGAGGAGGGGAGGACATGCTTGGTTTTTAATCAAATGAAAACGAAATGGGAAAAAACATTAGTTTTTATTTATTTTCTAAATATGAGGTTTACGGGCACAAAAAGCACATCTCTCTTGTTCCACGTGCATTATGGGTACTGTGTGTCACAGCTGGATACGCTACGCTTCCATTCTCAAAATCCATCCCATAACCACATTACCGCAGCTAAGGTTACCGGTAAGACCAGCTTTGGGTTGGTCTTAAATATCCATACCAGTGCATACTGAAATTATATTACCACCCCTCCCACCACAGATATTACCACCCCTCCCACCACAGATATTACCACCCCTCCCACCACAGATATTACCACCCCTCCCACCACAGATATTACCACCCCTCCCACCACAGATATTACCACCCCTCCCACCACAGATATTACCACCCCTCCCACCACAGATATTACCACCCCTCCCACCACAGATATTACCACCCCTCCCACCACAGATATTACCACCCCTCCCACCACAGATATTACCACCCCTCCCACCACAGATATTACCACCCCTCCCACCTCAGATATTACCACCCCTCCCACCACAGATATTACCACCCCTCACACCACAGATATTACCACCCCTCCCACCTCAGATATTACCACCCCTCCCACCACAGATATTACCACCCCTTCCACCACAGATATTACCACCCCTCCCACCACAGATATTACCACCCCTCCCACCACAGATATTACCACCCCTCCCCACCTCAGATATTACCACCCCTCCCACCTCAGATATTACCACCCCTCCCACCTCAGCGCAAGCGAGCTCATATAAGACAGGTAAATTATCAATCCTGTCGCTAGGGTTTGAAAATAGAAGAGCGCTGGCTTTAACACGTCTAAATTGCAAACGAGCGTTTGACAATTGCGCTGGCTTAACGCCAGTTGAAAATAGAGCCCTCTGTCTCACCTCTCCAAATCTTACTGGCACACAGATAGGTTTGTGCCAGCCTGCCGTGTAAACACACACACCAGACACAGCCCTGTGCCAGCCTGCCATGTAAACACACACACCAGACACAGCCCTGTGCCAGCCTGCCGTGTAAACACACACACCAGACACAGCCCTGTGCCAGCCTGCCATGTAAACACACACCAGACACAGCCCTGTGCCAGCCTGCCATGTAAACACACACCAGACACAGCCCTGTGCCAGCCTGCCATGTAAACACACACCAGACACAGCCCTGTGCCAGCCTGCCGTGTAAACACACACACCAGACACAGCCCTGTGCCAGCCTGCCGTGTAAACACACACACCAGACACAGCCCTGTGCCAGCCTGCCGTGTAAACACACACACCAGACACAGCCCTGTGCCAGCCTGCCATGTAAACACACACACCAGACACAGCCCTGTGCCAGCCTGCCATGTAAACACACACACCAGACACAGCCCTGTGCCAGCCTGCCGTGTAAACACACACACCAGACACAGCCCTGTGCCAGCCTGCCATGTAAACACACACACCAGACACAGCCCTGTGCCAGCCTGCCATGTAAACACACACACCAGACACAGCCCTGTGCCAGCCTGCCGTGTAAACACACACACCAGACACAGCCCTGTGCCAGCCTGCCGTGTAAACACACACACCAGACACAGAGACATTAGCATGGGGTGTATGCCAACGCTTGCACCCAGACGCCATGCATGCCAAGCCTCTTTAAGTAGATCACAAACACACACATACACTCCCCTCTTTTCCGCTCACTCTCACACACAGATACACACTTCCCTGATACACCCCATTCTTAACCCAGACACCTCCTGCTCATCTCTCCTTTATACACACACACACACACACCATACGCCTCATTATCAATGTGCCATACACACACACACCATACGCCTCATTATCAATGTGCCACACACACACACACCATACGCCTCATTATCAATGTGCCATACACACACACACCATACGCCTCATTATCAATGTGCCATACACACACACACCATACGCCTCATTATCAATTTGCCATTCACACACACACCATACGCCTCATTATCAATGTGCCACACACACACACCATACACCTCATTATCAATGTGCCACACACACACACCATACACCTCATTATCAATGTGCCATACACACACACACCATACGCCTCATTATCAATGTGCCACACACACCCAACGTAAGTCGCGAGCTCCGGTTCCGAGGGTCGCGTGTTCAATCCCTGTGATAGGCAGTCATTTTGTTGTTGTTGTTGTTGTTGTTGTTGTTGTTGTTGTTGTTTTAACCCTATCCCAAACCTCAACCCTTAACTTAACCATTCGGACTTGATGCCTTAACCTTCAAAATTGTACGTTCATGGACAAATGGTTGATTCTGCAGTGAGACTGTGAGAGCTTTTTGGAGAGGGAGATTGAAGAAGAAAGCGAGAGAGAGAGAGAGAGAGAGAGAGAGAGAGAGAGAGAGAGAGAGAGAGAGAGAGAGAGAGAGAGAGAGAGAGAGAGAGAGAGAGAGAGAGAGAGAGAGAGAGAGAGAGAGAGAGAGAGAAGAAGAAGAGAGAGAGAGAGAGATACTTTCTGGATCCCTGATAAAAAGGCATTTTTCAGATCTCCAGAACTCTCACTCTTTCTCTCTCCCTTTTCCCTCCCTCTCTTTTCAACCCTCGGTCTTCTGAAGAAAGAGATCTGATCTTCAAACTTAAGCCCATTCATGTAGCATTTATCTAAAGGCATAAAGGAGTACTTGGCAAGGGGCTTCTTAAGCTTTAGGAGAAGTTATTTGGCACACAGACAGACACTATGGCACATTCAGCTGCTGCATGGGCTCAAGGAGGCATAATTAGTCTTACTCCAAGGTTCTAACCAGTCTGTTACCATTGTCATATAGACCCATTTCCAGACGATCTTTCCCAGAATGGGCAGCTTGTCTGTAGCAGGAGTTGTTGTTGTGGGGGGGTGAGGCGTGGAGAAACTTTTCAGTTCAGTTCATACAGTTAGGAGAAACTCCAGATCCTAAGTGTGAATATGGTTGGCCATTTTCTGTCTTTGTTTTGGTAGTTTATTGTGGCATACAGAGGAATGTTTGAAGTAGTCCCAAACTCATGACATTAGCATGACAGATTTGTCTATCTAAAATGTCCTAACCTAATTTGATTGAAGACCCCTTTGGATAGTTTCAGCCTAGCCACACATGGAATGTGAATATGAGAAAGTATCATAAGATTGTCTTTGTCATTTGGAGATGCAATCTACATATATAGTATATTGCATAATTTGTACTATGGTTTAGGTATGTTGTGAAGGGATGGGTAAAAAAAAAAAAAAGAGAGAGAGAGACAGAGAGAGAGAGCGAGAGAGAGAGAGACAGAGCGAGAGAGAGAGAGAGAGAGAGAGAGACAGAGAGAGAGAGAGAGAGAGAGAGAGAGAGAGAGAGAGAGAGAGAGAGAGAGAGAGACAGAGCGAGAGAGAGAAAGAGAGAGCGAGAGAGAGAGAGAGAGAGAGAGAGACAGAGCGAGAGAGAGAAGAGAGAGAGAGAGAGAGAGAGAGAGAGAGAGAGAGAGAGAGAGAGAGAGAGAGAGAGAGAGAGAGAGAGAGAGAGAGAGAGAGAGAGAGAGAAAGCTAGAATGCTATTTCGCCCTAAACAGAGAGCACACGGTGGCAGACTCAGTGAGCATAGCCTTGCAATTGAGAGAGCCCGTCGTAGGCAGACCTGGCTCTCAAGAGAAGACAGGCTATGTGCACACTGCCCACAAAATGAGGTGGAAACTGAGCTGCACTTCCTAACCTCCTGCCAAATGTATGACCATATTAGAGACACACATTTCCCTCAGATTACACAGACCCACAAAGAATTCGAAAACAAATCCAATTTTGATCAACTCCCTTATCTAATTGGTGAAAAACCACAGTGTGCCACCACAGCAGCAATATTTGTGACCTGTTGCCACAAGAAAAGGGCAACCAGGGAAGAACAAACACCAGACGTGGTCAAACTTTTTGAGAATGACACAAGTATTGGTCTTCACAAAGTTTGCTGCCTCAGTGTTTTTAGATATTTTTGTCAGATGTTACTATGGTATACTGAAGTATAATCACAAGCATTCCATAAGTGTCAATGGCTTTTATTGACAATTGCATTAAGTTTATGCAAAGAGTCAATATTTGCAGTGTTGACCCTTCTTTTTCAAGACCTCTGCAATCCGCCCTGGCATGCTGTCAATTAACTTCTGGGCCACATCCTGACTGATGGCAGCCCATTCTTGCATAATCAATGCTTGGAGTTTGTCAGAATCTGTGGGTTTTTGTTTGTCCACCCACCTCTTGAGGATTGACCACAAGTTCTCAATGGGATTAAGGTCTGGGGAGTTTCCTGGCCATGGACCCAAAATGTCGATGTTTTGTTCCCCGAGCCACTGAGTTATCACTTTTGCCTTATGGAAAGGTGCTCCATCATGCTGGAAAATGCATTGTTCGTCACCAAACTGTTATTGGATGGTTGGGAGAAGTTGCTCTCTGAGGATGTGTTGGTACCATTCTTTTTTCCGGATGCCCCAAACAATCGAAAAGGGGATTCATCAGAGAAAATGACTTTACCCCAGTCCTCACCAGTCCAATCCCTGTACCTTTTGCAGAATATCAGTCTGTCCCTGATGTTTTTCCTGGAGAGAAGTGGCTTCCTCGCTGCCCTTCTTGACACCAGGCCATCCACCAAAAGTCTTTGCCTCACTTTGCGTGCAGATGCACTCACACCTGCCTGCTGCCATTCCTGAGCAAGCTCTGCACTGGTGGTGCCCCGATCCCGCAGCTGAATCAACTTTAGGAGACGGTCCTGGCGCTTGCTGGACTTTCTTGGGCGCCCTGAAGCCTTCTTCACAACAATTGAACCTCTCTCCTTGAAGTTCTCCGATAAATGGGTGATTTAGGTTCAATCTTACTAGCAGCAAATCCTTGCCTGTGAAGCCGTTTCTGTGCAAAGCAATGATGGCGGCACGTGTTTCCTTGCAGGTAACCATGGTTAACAGAGGAAGAACAATGATTTCAAGCACCACCCACCTTTTAAAGCTTCTGTTATTCTAACTCAATCAGCATGACAGCGGGATCTCCAGCCTTGTCCTCGTCAACACTCTCACATGTGTTAACGAGAGAATCACTGACATGATGTCAACTGGTCCTTTTGTGGCAGGGCTGAAATGCAGTGGAAATGTTTTTGGGGGATTAAGTTCATTTTCATGGCAAAGAGGGACTTTGCAATTAATTGCAATTCATCTGATCACTCTTCATGACATTCTGGAGTATATGCAAATTGCCATCATCAAAACTGAGGCAGCAAACTTTGTGAAAATTAATATGTGTCATTCTCAAAACTTTTGACCACGACTGTAAATACAACCCATATTTATGTTTATTTACTGTACTTTAACTATTTGCACATTGTTACAACACTGTATATAGACATAATATGACACTTGAAATGTCTTTATTATTTTGTAACTTTTGTGAGTGTAATGTTTACTCCTCACTTTGTATTGTTAATTTCACTTTTGTTTGTTAGCTATTTCACTTGCTTTGGCAATGTAAACATATGTTTCCCATGCCGATAAAGCCCCTTGATGTCACGACTTCCGCCGAGGCTGCCCCCCCTCCTGGTTCGGGCAGGCTTCGGCGTTCGTCGTCACCGGAGTACTAGCTACTGCCGATCCCATTCTCATCACTCCACTTGTCATGTCTTATCAATCACACACACCTGGTGCTCATTCCCTTAATTAGTATGTGTATAAGTGTTCCCTCTGTTCCCCTTGTCTTTGTGAGTGATTGTTTTGTTGTGAGAGCGTGTAGCTCGGTTGAGCTACTATTCACTGTGTTTATGCCAAGGTGGATGTTTTCCCTTGTAATAGTTTCGTTTGACGCTTGGGGCGTTTGATATGTGTAAACGGAATCAACTCTGCACTTCGGTATTTTACCTCCTGCGCCTGACTCCTTCATTCACACCTCGTCACAGAATCACTCACCATCTGATATGGAGTCAGCAGGAGAAGACCGCATGCCTGGAGTTGTGGCAAGGGTCCAGGAACATTCCTCGATGTTGGCCAGCTTGGGGGAAGTGATGGATCGGGTTCTTCAGGTGGTAGAACGCCTGGAGAGGAGAGGATCCAATCTATCGAGACCAGCTAGTCAACCGGATCCAGCCATCTACACCCCAGCCCCTGGAGGGATCTAGATATCCCGGCTACCAGCGTTTGATGGGACGGCAGCGCGATGTAAGGGATTCCTACTCCAACTGGAGTTGTATTTCTCCAGCATCAGGCCAGAGCCCCGGGAGCGGGAGAAGGTAGCCGTCCTCGTTTCTGCCTTTGTGGGAGAGCCCTGGAGTGGTCCAACGCGGTGTGGAACGAGGGAGGTACCGCGTTGGAAGACTACAGGGAGTTAGCTTGCCTCTTTCAGGCCGTTTTTGATCACCCGCCTGAGGGTCGAGAGGCGGGCAAACGACTGGTTCATCTGAGGCAGGGGACGAGGACTGCTCAGGACTACGCGCTGGAGTTCCGGATGCTGGCAGCGAGGTCCGGGTGGAACGAGCAGGCCCTGATCAACCATTTCCGGTGCCACCTAAGGGAGGAGGTCCGACTGGAGCTAGCCTGTCAGGATGCCATGCTAATGTTCTCCCAACTGGTGGACATGGCCATCCGGCTGGACAATCTGCTAGCAGCCAGAGGACGTCCTGGTAGGGGTCTGCCCGATCCCACTCCGGATGACTCTGACCCTGAGCAGATGGAGCTGGGGGAGCTGCCGGTCGAGAGAGCGCAGGAGGACAGCGACAGTGCCACTCTGGTGGCACGAAGGGACAATCCACCTCACGTCGCAGTCAACGTTCTTTTGGGTCTGGAGGCGGTAGGCAGGGTACTCACGCATCACCCCAGGTAACGAACACCCAAACGTGTTCAGAGCCCTTTGCGGCGCACTGTACTTTATCTATCTCCTTTCCCGATCACTTGGTAGGTTCCCAGTGTAAGGCGCTAGTCGATTCAGGCGCAGCTGGGAATTTTATGGACAGGGCATTTGCATGCCGTCAAGGCATTTCAATGGTTCCCCTAACCATTCCACTCCCCATCAGAGCACTTGATAGTCGATCATTAGGATCCGGGTTGGTTAAGGAAGTTACGGTACCAGTCACCATGATTATGCAGGAGACGCATGTTGAGCAGATCACCTTTATGATTATTGAGTCTCCTGCTTACCCTGTAGTCTTGGGTATCCCGTGGTTAGCCCTTCAAAACCCCAATTTCTCATGGCCGCAGAGGGTTCTTACGGGGTGGTCGCGTGAGTGTCCGGGTAGGTGTCTAGGTGTTTCCGTTGGTGCGACCACGGTGGAAAGTCCAGCCGGTACCCCCACCGTGCGCATTCCCCCTGAATACCATGATCTGGCTCTCACGCAAGCGACTAAATTACCACCTCATCGGGAGGGGGATTGCGCGATAAACCTTCGGGTAGACGCTGTACCTCCCAGGAGTCATGTGTATCCCCTGTCGCAGGCTGAAACAGAGGCTATGGAAACATATGTCACCGAGTCCCTGCGCCAGGGGTATATATGTCCCTCCACTTCACCTGCCTCCTCGAGTTTCTTCTTTGTGAAGAAGAAAGATGGTGGTTTAAGCCTGTGCATTGATTATCGACCACTGAATAATGTGATGGTACGATTTAATTATCCTCTTCCCCTTATTCCTTCAGTGATTGAGTCAATGCATGCTGGAAAATGATATTTATGCCAAGGCAGAGAAGTGTGAGTTTTTCCTGCAGTTAATCTCCTTCCTCGGATATCGCATTGCCACCACAGGTGTGGAGATGGAGGGAGACCGCATTGCAGCCGTGCGTAATTGGCCGACTCCAACCACGGTAAAGGAGGTGCAGCGCTTCCTTGGCTTTGACAACTACTATCGAAGGTTTATTTGGGGCATTGGCAAGGTCGCAGCTCCCATTACCTCCTTGTTGAAGGTTGGGTTGTCCCGGCTCCGCTGGTCTGCTGAGGCTGATTTGGCCTTCAGTAGATTGTGGGGTCTGTTCACCTCAGCCCCAGTACTGGCTCACCCCGATCCATCACTACTGTTCGTAGTGGAGTTGGATGCGTCCGAGGAGCTGTCTTATCCCAACGCTCGGGCACGCCACCCAAGCTCCGCCCCTGTGCCTTTTTTTCTAAGAAGCTCAGCTCGGCAGAGCAGAACTACGGCGTTGGTGATCGGAAGCTGCTGGCTGTTTGTCCGAGCTTTGACGGTGTGGAGACATTGGCTCGAAGGGGCGAAACACCCTTTCCTCGTCTGGACAGACCACCGTAACCTGGAGTACATTTGGAAAGCGAGGAGGCTGAAACCTCGCCAGGCCAGGTGGGCCCTCTTCTTCACCCGGTTTGATTTCACACTCTCATACATTCCGGGTACGAAGAACGTGAAGGCAGACGCAGTGTCTCGGCTGTATGACACAGAGGAGAGGCCCAGACACAACACCCTCATACTCTCAGCCTCATGCATTGTGGCGCCGGTAGTATGGGCGATGGACGCAGATATAGCGCAGGCATTACGCACAGATCCATCTCCACCACAGTGTCCAGCTGGGCTGCAGTACGTGCCTGCGCTTATCCATGATCATCTGATCTACTGGGCACACACGTCACCCTCCTCTGGTCATCCAGGTATCGGTCATACAATGCGCTGCCTGACCGAGAAGTAACGGTGGCCTACCTTGGCTAAGGACGTGAGGGTGTATGTTTCCTCATGCTCAGTGTGCACCCAGAGTAAGGCACCTAGGCACCTCCCAGCAGGTAAGCTACAACCTTTACCAGTTCCACAACGACCATGGTCTCACCTGAGTATTGATTTTCTCACTGATCTTCCCCCCTCCCAAGGTAACACCACTATCCTGGTCGTTGTGGACCGCTTTTCAAAGTCCTGCCGCCTCCTTCCTCTGCCCGGTCTCCCCACGGCCATACAAACTGCGGAGGCTCTGATTACTCACGTCTTCCGGCACTACGGGGTACCAGAGGATATAGTGTCCGACTGAGGTCCCCAGTTCACGTCTAGAGTCTGGAAGGCGTTCATGGAACGTCTGAGGGTCTCGGTCAGCCTGACCTCTGGATTTCACCCCGAGAGTAATGGGCAGGTGGAAAGGGTGAATCAAGATGTGGGTAGGTTCCTGCGGACCTACTGTCAGGACCGGCCGGGGGAGTGGTCGGTGTTCCTGCCATGGGCAGAATATTCTCAGAACTCTCTCTGCCACTCCTCCACTAACCTAACACCCTTCCAATATGTTTTGTGTTACCAACCGGTCCTGGCACCGTGGCACCAGAGTCAGACCGAGGCTCCTGCGGTGGATGACTGGTTTCGGTGCGCGGAGAAGACTTGGGACGCTGCCCACGTTCGCCTCCAGCGCACCGTGCATCGTCAGAAGGCCAACGCTGACCGCCACCACAGGGAGGCCCCGGTGTTCGTACCGGGGGATCGGGTCTGGCTCTCGACCCGGAATCTGCCCCTCCACCTGCCCTGCCGGAAGCTGAGCCCGCGGTTTGTGGGGCCGTTTAAAGTCCTGAGGAGAATAAACGAGGTGACATACAGGTTGTTACTCCCCCCTGATTACCGTATTAACCCCTCGTTTCATGTGTCTCTCCTCAGGCCGGTGGTAGCTGGTCCGCTCCAGGAGTCTGAGGTACGGGAGGTTCCTCCACCTCCTCTGGACATTGAGGGGGCCCCGGCGTACTCGGTCCGTTCCATCCTGGAATCGAGGCGTCGGGTGTGGGGCCTTCAGTATCTTGTGGAGTGGGAGGGGTACGGTCCGGAGGAACGGTGCTGGGTCCCAAGGCGGGACATCCTCGATCCCTCCCTGTTGAGGGATTTCCACCGTCGCCATCCGACTTGCCCTGCTCCGCGTCCTCCTGGCCATCCCCGAGGCCAGGGTCGGCGCACTGCTGGAGCCGCACGTCGGGGGGGTACTGTCACGACTTCCGCCGAGGCTGTCCCCCCTCCTGGTTCGGGCAGGCTTCGGTATTTTACCTCCTGTGCCTGACTCCTTCATTCACACCTCATCACACTTGAATTTAATTTAATTGATGAGAGAGACAGAGAAACAGAGAGAAAGAGAGAGAGTTTATCTATTGCAAGGCTTGCATTCCACCAGCTTTCACCATGCCAACCCTCTACGGGGGCCAATCTCTCTACTGCGTTACACACACACTCCCGGTGAGAACACTCAGCGTCCCTCCTCCCCACCATCCCTCCATCCACCCCTCCATCCCTCCATCCACCCCTCCATCCCTCCATCCACCCCTCCATCTCTCCATGTGCAGGATAATCCTCCGTACCCCCAACCACAAATACCAGCGCTCACCAAATACATATTCCGAAGGCACGGCACAGTGAACAGACAGGGAACAGACACATACCGTGTGCATGCGCTCACAGGGCACTAACACACGCACAGGTAGATACAACTAGCAGCATACCAACACATACAATATTCAAACACACATACAGATGTAGGATCTTAATTTGACCTATATTGTCACAGCAAAATAATTCTAACATTTAGTCCATAATGTTGCTTGATTGGTGGTTAGGCTATTAGCTGGCTAAAAGTAGGCTACATGAAAAGTGCAATACTCTTAATATAACCAGTACTCTTTAATATAACCATATGTTAGTGTGGGTTTTCAGTGAATTTATGTAAATCACAAAGCTCATCTGCATTCTCAGCAACAAAAGAGTGATTAATTCAAGGGGCATTAGCAGGGTTAGGGGGTGTGAGAGAGAGAGAGGGGGGGTCATTAGCAGGGTTAGGGTGTGAGAGAGAGAGGGGGGTCATTAGTAGGGTTAGGGTCAGAGAGAGAGGGGGGGGTCATTAGCAGGGTTAGGGTCAGAGAGAGGGGGGGTCATTAGCAGGGTTAGGGTCAGAGAGAGAGGGGGTCATTAGCAGGGTTAGGGTCAGAGAGAGGGGGGGTCATTAGCAGGGTTAGGGTCAGAGAGAGGGGGGGTCATTAGCAGAGTTAGGGTCAGAGAGAGAGGGGGGGTCATTAGCAGGGTTAGGGTCAGAGAGAGGGGGGGTCATTAGCAGGGTTAGGGTCAGAGAGAGAGGGGGGGTCATTAGCAGGGTTAGGGTCAGAGAGAGGGGGGGGGTCATTAGCAGGGTTTTTTTATTTTTTTTTTATTTCACCTTTATTTAACCAGGTAAACCAGTTGAGAACAAGTTCTCATTTACAACTGCGACCTGGCCAAGATAAAGCATAGCAGTGCGATAAAAACAACAACACAGAGTTACATATGGGGTAAAACAAAACAAAAATCAAAAAAATACAACAGAAATACAATTAATATACAGTGTGCAAATTTAGCAAGTTATGGAGGTAAGGCAATAAAATAGGCTATAGTGCAAAATAATTACAATTTAGTATTAACACTGGAATGATGTGCAAGAGATGATGTGCAAATAGAGATACTGGGGTACAGATGAGCAAAATAAATAACAATATAGGGATGAGGTAGTTGGGCGGGCTAATTTCAGATGGGCTGTGTACAGGTGCAGTGATCGGTAAGGTGCTCTGACAACTGATGCCTAAAGTTAGTGAGGGAGATAAGCGCTCTCAGCTTCAGAGATTTTTGCAGTTTGTTCCAGTCATTGGCAGCAGAGAACTGGAAGGAATTGCGGCCAAAGGAGGTGTTGGCTTTGGGGATGACCAGTGAGATATACCCGCTGGAGCGCAGACTACGGGTGGGTGTTGCTATGGTGACCAATGAGCTAAGATAAGGCGGGGATTTGCCTAGCAGTGATTTATAGATGGCCTGGAGCCAGTGGGTTTGGCGACGAATATGTAGTGAGGACCAGCCAACAAGAGCGTACAGGTCACAGTGGTGGGTATTATATGGGGCTTTGGAGACAAAACGGATGGCACTGTGATAGACAACATCCAATTTGCTGAGTAGAGTGTTGGAGGCTATTTTGTAAATGACATCGCCGAAGTCAAGGATCGGTAGGATAGTCAGTTTTACAAGGGCATGTTTGGCAGCATGAGTGAAGGAGGCTTTGTTGCGAAATAGGAAACCGATTCTAGATTTAACTTTGGATTGGAGATTCTTAATGTGAGTCTGGAAGGAGAGTTTACAGTCTAACCAGACACCTAGATATTTGTAGTTGTCCACGTACTCTAGGTCAGACCCGTCTAGAGTAGTGATTCTAGTCGGGTGGGCGGGTGCAAGCAGCGTTCGGTTGAAGAGCATGCATTTTGTTTTACTAGTGTTTAAGAGCAGTTGGAGGCTACTGAAGGAGTGTTGTATGGAATTGAAGCTCGTTTGGAGGTTTGTTAACACAGTGTCCAATGAAGGGCCAGATGTATACAAAATGGTGTCGTCTGCGTAGAGGTGGATCTGAGAGTCACCAGCAGCAAGAGCGACGTCATTGATATACACAGAGAAAAGAGTTGGCCCAAGAATTGAACCCTGTGGCACCCCCATAGAGACTGCCATAGGTCCAGACAACAGGCCCTCCGATTTGACACATTGAACTCTATCTGAGAAGTAGTTGGTGAACCAGGCGAGGCAGTCATTAGAGAAACCAAGGCTATTTAGTCTGCCAATAAGAATGCGGTGGTTGACAGAGTCGAAAGCCTTGGCCAGGTCAATGAAAACGGCTGCACAGTACTGTCTATTATCGATCGCGGTTATAATATCATTTAGGACCTTGAGCGTGGCTGAAGTGCACCCATGACCAGCTCGGAAACCGGATTGCATAGCAGAGAAGGTACGGTGGGATTCGAAATGGTTGGTGATCTGTTTGTTGACTTGGCTTTCAAAAACTTTTGAAAGGCAGGGCAGGATGGATATGGGTCTGTAACAGTTTGGATCTAGAGTGTCACCCCCTTTGAAGAGGGGGATGACCGCGGCAGCTTTCCAATCTCTGGGGATCTCAGACGTTACGAAAGAGAGGTTGAACAGGCTAGTAATAGGGGTTGCGACAATTTCGGCGGCTAGTTTTAGAAAGAAAGGGTCCAGATTGTCTAGTCCAGATGATTTGTAGGGGTCCAGATTTTGCAGCTCTTTTAGAACATCAGCTGTCTGGATTTGTGTGAAGGAGAAGCGGGGGGCATGGGCAAGTTGCAGCGGAGGGTGCAGAGCTGGTGGCCGGGGTAGTGGTAGCCAGGTGGAAAGCATGGCCAGCCGTAGCAAAATGCTTGTTGAAATTCTCGATTATTGTAGATTTATCGGTGGTGATAGTGTTTCCTAGCCTCAGTGCAGTGGGCAGCTGGGAGGAAGTGCTCTTATTTTCCATGGACTTTACAGTGTCCCAAAACTTTTGGAGTTAGTGCTACAGGATGCAAATTTCTGTTTGAAAAAGTTAGCCTTTGCTTTCCTAACTGCTTGTGTATATTGGTTCCTAACTTCCCTGAAAAGTTGCATATCACGGGGCTATTTGATGCTAATGCAGTACGCCACAGGATGTTTTTGTGCTGGTCAAGGGCAGTCAAGTCTGAGGAGAACCAGGGGCTATATCTGTTCTTAGTTCTGTATTTTTTGAATGGGGCATGTCTATTTAAGATTGAGAGGAAATTACTTTTAAAGAACAACCAGGCATCCTCTACTGACGGAATGAGATCTATATCCATCCAGGATACCTGGGCCAGGTCAATTAGGAAGGCCTGCTCGCTGAAGTGTTTTTGGGAGCGTTTGACAGTGATGAGGGGTGGTCGTTTGACCGCGGACCCGTTACGGACGCAGGCAATAAGGCAGTGATCGCTGAGATCCTGGTTGAAGACAGCGGAGGTGTATTTAGAGGGTAAGTTAGTCAGGATGATATCTATGAGGGTACCCATGTTTACGGATTTAGGGTTGTACCTGGTAGGTTCGTTGATAATTTGCGTGAGGTTGAGGGCATCTAGCTTGGATTGTAGGATGGCTGGGGTATTAAGCATATCCCAATTTAGGTCACCAAGCAGTACGAACTCTGAGGATAGATGGGGGGCAATCAGTTCACATATGGTGTCCAGGGCACAGCTGGGGGCTGAGGGGGGTCTGTAGCAAGCGGCAACAGTGAGAGATTTATTTCTGGAAAGGTGGATTTTTAGAACTAAAAGCTCAAACTGTTTGGGCACAGACCTGGATAGTATGATGGAGCTCTGCAGGCTATCTCTACAGTAGATTGCAACTCCACCCCCTTTGGCAGTTCTATCTAGACGGAAAATGTTATAGTTGGGGATGGAAATTTCAGAATTTTTGGTGGCCTTCCTAAGCCAGGATTCAGACACTGCTAGAACATCAGGGTTGGCGGAGTGTGCTAACGCAGTGAATAACTCAAACTTAGGAAGGAGGCTTCTGATATTTATGTGCAGAAAACCAAGACTTTTACGGTTACAGAAGTCAATAAATGATAGCTCCTGGGGAGTAGGAGTGATACTGGGGGCTGCAGGGCCTGGGTTAGCCTCTACATCACCAGAGGAACAGAGGAGGAGTAGAATAAGGATACGACTAAAGGCTTTAAGAACTGGTCTTCTAGTGCGTTGGGTACATAGAATAAAGGGGGCAGTTCTCCGGGCGTTGTAGAAAAGATTCAGGGCATTATGTACAGAAAAGGATATGGAAGGATATGAGTACAGTTCAGGTAATCCTAAGTGTTGGGTAACAATGAAAGAGATAGCATCATTGGAGGCATCGATTGAGCCGGTCTCGGCGTGTATGGGGGGAACAAAGGAACTATATGAGACAGTTTGAGAGGGACTAGGGGTTCTACATTGAAATTGTATAATAAGAACTAACCCAAACAGCAATAGGCAAGGCATAATTGACATAGGAGAGAGGCATAAAGCAGTCACGTGTTATTAGAGAGAGCTAAGACACAACTGGAAATAGCGATAACGTTTGGGCTAAGACTAAACAGAAAAAACAGGACAGAGTACCGTGTAAAGGAACAGTCCAGCAGGCATCAGCTGTGCAGCTGAGTGATCATAAGGTCCAGTGAACAGCAATATGTGAGTCCGAGAGCAGTTCAAATTGGTGCTTCAGCACAGCTAGCAGGGAGCTAGCAGGCTAGCTCAAGGCTAACTGGTGCTTGCTATATGGCAATGGTATCAGCCAGCAACAGGTTGCAGCTAGCTAGCTGGTTGTGATGATCCGGCGCTAGGGTCCAGTGATTCCGGCAGAAAGTCCAATAAGCTATGGGTCGATAGCACGCTGGGTCGATAGCACGCTGTGCAGACTGGCCGACGAATTGTCCAGGCTAGCTAGAGCTGGCTGGTGGATAGTGTAGGCCACGGACAAAGATGAAGACGCTAACAGTGACTAATAACACGTAGCCATTTAGTTGCAGCTAGCTAGCTGGTTGTGATGATCCGGCGCTAGGGTCCAGTGATTCCGGCAGAAAGTCCAATAAGCTATGGGTCGATAGCACGCTGGGTCGATAGCACGCTGTGCAGACTGGCCGACGAATTGTCCAGGCTAGCTAGAGCTGGCTGGTGGATAGTGTAGGCCACGGACAGTGGTGGAGACGCTAACGGTAACTAATAGCAGGTAGCCAATTCAGATTGCGGCTACACACGTTTCAGCTTACGGTTCTTGATGAAAGTTATAAAGAAATAATAGAATCCTTTCCACGTTGGGTGAGGCGGGTTGCAGGAGAGTATATTTAGTTAAAGAGTGAAAGTAAAAAATTTAGAAATATAGACAAAAAAAACAAGAAACGGGATATTTACACAGGACGAAAAATAAAAGCGACCGTACTGCTACGCCATCTTGGAGAGAAGGGTTAGGGTCAGAGAGAGGGGGGGGGGGTCATTAGCAGGGTTAGGGTCAGAGAGAGAGAGGGGGTCATTAGCAGGGTTAGGGTCAGAGAGAGAGAGGGGGGGTCATTAGAGAAGACAAAGATGGCATAGCAGTGCGGTCGTGTATTATGTTGTGTCCTCGTCTAAATAGCCTGTTTTTTTGTATTTTTTCGTATATATTTCTCTATCTCACTTTCCATCCTTAACTAAATATACTTTCCTGCAACCCGCCTAACCCAATGTGGAACGGATTCTATTATTTCTTCATACCTTTTATCAAGAACCCACGGCTGAAACTAGCCAGCTAGCCAGCTAACTAGCTACTTGCTATTAGCCACTGTTAGCGGTCTTCACCACTGTCCGTGGCCTGCACTACCTACCAGCCAGCTCTAGCCTGGACAATTATCGGCCAGTCTGCACAGCGTGCTATCGACCCAGAGCATTTCGGATTTTCTGCCGGAATCACTGAATCACTGGACCTTAACACCGGATCATCACAACTAGCTAGCTGCAACCGAATGGATGTTGTTGTTGGCTAATCACCACTTGTCCCAAAGCTAGCACCAGTTAGCCTTGAGCTAGCCTCGAGTCAGGCCCATTTCCCGGCTATCCACCTCTCTGTCAACCGGACGGGACCTCCTAGTGTCGACACGGAGCCCGCCGATCCATCACGACTGGTCTGCCGACGTAATCGTCTGATATGGTTTCAACAGGCTTCCCGTTGCGATGACCACGAAGATCCATCTGCTAGCACTGGCCCGCTAGCACGCGCAATCAACATCCATGCCTCCTGCTCGCCTGTGCTGTAGCAGCCTACGAACTGCTTCCGGACGTACCTATTGCTGTTCACTGGACCTTATGATCACTCAGCTGCACATCTGATGCCCGCTGGACTGTTCCTTTACATGGTCCCCCATCCTGTTTATCTGTTTAGCCTCAGCCCAAACCTTCGTCGCCATTACCAGTTGTTGTCTTAGCCCTCTCGAATAACACCTGTGATTGCGTTATGCCTCTCTCCCATGTCAATATGCCTAGCCTATTGCTGTTTGGGTTAGTTGTTATTGTACTATTTCACTGTAAAGCCCCCAGTCCCGCTCAACCTGCCTCAGAAAGCTTCTTTCTCCCACCCCCCATACATGCGGAGACCGGCTCAATCGGTACTTCCAGTGATGCTATCTCTTTCATCGTTACCCACTGTACTCATATCCTTCCATATCGTTGTCTATACATAATGCCCTGAATCTATTCTACAACGCCCGGAAATCTGCCCCGTTTATTCTCTGTACCCAACACACTAGAAGACCAGTTCTTAAAGCCTTTAGCTGTATACTTATTCTATTCCTCCTCTGTTCCTCTGGTGATGTAAAGGTTAACCCAGGCCCTGTAGCCCCCAGTATCACTCCTACTCCCCAGGCGCTATCATTTGTTGACTTATGTAACCGTAAAAGCCTTGGTTTCTTGCATGTTAACATCAGAAGCCTCCTCCCCAAGTTTGAGTTATTCACTGCGTTAGCACACTCTGCCAACCCTGATGTTCTAGCAGTTTCTGAATCCTGGCTTAGGAAGGCCACCAAAAATACAGACATTTCCATCCCGAACTACAACATTTTCCGTCTAGATAGAACTGCCAAAGGGGGCGGAGTTGCAACTTACTGTAGAGATAGCCTGCAGAGCTCTATCATACTATCCAGGTCTGTGCCCAAACAGTTTGAGCTTCTACTTCTAAAAATCCACCTTTCCAGAAATAAGTCTCTCACTGTTGCCGCTTGCTACAGACCCCCTCAGCCCCCCAGTTGTGCCCTGGACACCATTTGTGAATTGCTTGCCCCCCATCTATCCTCAGAGTTCGTACTGCTTGGTGACCTAAACTGGGATATGCTTAACACCCCGGCTGTCCTACAATCTAAACTAGATGCCCTCAATCTCAAACAAATTATCAAGGAACCTACCAGGTACAACCCTAAATCCATAAACATGGGCACCCTCATAGATATCATCCTGACTAATTTACCCTCTAAATACACCTCTGCTGTCTTCAACCAGGATCTCAGCGATCACTGCCTCATTGCCTGCGTCTGTAATGGGTCCGCGGTCAAACAACCACGCCTCATCACTGTCAAACGCTCCCTAAAACACTTCAGCGAGCAGGCCTTTCTAATTGACCTGGCCCGGGTATCCTGGATGGATATTGACCTCATTCCGTCAGTAGAGGATGCCTGGATGTTCTTCAAAAGTGCTTTCCTCTCCATCTTCAATAAGCATGCCCCATTCAAAAAATTCAGAACTAAGAACAGATATAGCCCCTGGTTCACCCCAGACTTTACTTCCCTTGACCAGCACAAAAACATCCTGTGGCGTACTGCATTAGCATCGAACAGCCCCTGCGATATGCAACTTTTCAGGGAAGACAGGAACCAATATACATAATCAGTTAGGAAAGCAAAGGCTAGCTTTTTCAAACAGAAATTTGCATCCTGTAGCACTAACTCCAAAAAGTTTTGGGACTTAGTAAAACTAAATGCATGCTCTTCAATCGAACGCTGCTTGCACCCACCCGCCCGACTAGAATCACTACTCTCGGCGGGTCTGACTTAGAATATGTGGACAACTACAAATACCTAGGTGTCTGGTTAGACCGTAAACTCTCCTTCCAGACTCACATTAAGCATCTCCAATCCAAAGTTAAATCTAGAATTGGCTTCCTGTTTCGCAACAAAGCCTTCTTCACTCATGCTGCTAAACATACCCTCGTAAAACTGACTATCCTACCGATCCTTGACTTCGGCGATGTCATTTACAAAATCCAACACATTAGCAAGGTTAGGGTCAGAGAGAGGGGGGGTCATTAGCAGGGTTAGGGTCAGAGAGAGAGAAGGGGGGTCATTAGCAGGGTTAGGGTCAGAGAGAGGGGGGGACATTAGCAGGGTTAGGGTCAGAGAGAGAGGGGGGGTCATTACCAAGGTTAGGGTCAGAGAGAGAGGGGGGTCATTAGCAGGGTTAGGGTCAGAGAGAGAGAGGGGGTCATTAGCAGGGTTAGGGTCAGAGAGAGAGAGGGGGGGTCATTAGCAGGGTTAGGGTCAGAGAGAGAGAGGGTCATTAGCAGGGTTAGGGTCAGAGAGAGAGGGGGGGTCATTAGCAGGGTTAGGGTCAGAGAGAGGGAGGGTTATTAGCAGGGTTAGGGTCAGAGAGAGAGAGAGAGAGAGGGTCATTAGCAGGGTTAGGGTCAGAGAGAGGGGGGGGTCGTTAGCAGGGTTAGGGTCAGAGAGAGAGAGGGTCATTAGCAGGGTTAGGGTCAGAGAGAGAGGGGGGGTCATTAGCAGGGTTAGGGTCAGAGAGAGAGGGGGGTCATTAGCAGGGTTAGGGTCAGAGAGAGAGAGGGGGGTCATTAGCAGGGTTAGGGTCAGAGAGAGAGAGAGGGGGTCATTAGCAGGGTTAGGGTCAGAGAGAGAGGGGGGTCATTAGCAGGGTTAGGGTCAGAGAGAGAGAGGGGTTCATTAGCAGGGTTAGGGTCAGAGAGAGAGAGGGGGTCATTAGCAGGGTTAGGGTCAGAGAGAGGGGGTACCATTAGCAGGGTTAGGGTCAGAGAGAGAGGGTCATTAGCAGGGTTAGGGTCAGAGAGAGAGGGGGGGTCATTAGCAGGATTAGGGTCAGAGAGAGAGGGGGGGTCATTAGCAGGGTTAGGGTCAGAGAGAGAGGGGGGGTCATTAGCAGGGTTAGGGTCAGAGAGAGAGAGGGGGTCATTAGCAGGGTTAGGGTCAGAGAGGGGGGGTCATTAGCAGGGTTAGGGTCAGAGAGAGAGGGGGGTCATTAGCAGGGTTAGGGTCAGAGAGAGAGAGGGGGTCATTAGCAGGGTTAGGGTCAGAGAGGGGGGGTCATTAGCAGGGTTAGGGTCAGAGAGAGAGGGTGGGTCATTAGCAAGGTTAGGGTCAGAGAGAGAGAGGGGGTCATTAGCAGGGTTAGGGTCAGAGAGAGGGGGGTCATTAGCAGGGTTAAGGTGAGAGAGAGAGGGGGGGTCATTAGCAGGGTTAGGGTCAGAGAGAGAGAGGGGGGTCATTAGCAGGGTGGAAGTGAAGCAGAATGCGCTGCCGCTAGACAGGAGGGGAATACTCCAGTCACCAGGGAGGCTAAACACACACTTAACACACACACACAGTCAGACAGATAGTTGGAAACATTACTACACAATACTAACAACAAAAGCTGTGTGTTTGATATTATTAGAGAACAAAGTAATAGCCACCACTTCCAGAGTAACTAGTAGAAACATCCGGACACACCCTTCAGCCTTGATAGGTGACTTGATGATGAACTTAATAGTGATCATGAAGAGAGACTCAAAGAGGCAGCAGGCAGGGAGAGGACGTCTCAAGAGGTCTGGGAGAGAGGTCGGGGGGAGCGACAAAGTTCCCCTAAGGTGCAATTATTGAGGAACAGAACACTTAGACAGATTCCTCTCCAGGACCACACATGCACACACAAACACACACACACTGAACACACACTGAACACAAACACACACACACACACAACAAGGTAATTAATAAGTCAGCCACATCAGGCTGGCCTGGACAGGGCAACAACGACAACAGAGACAAACACAACAGCGTCAGAGGAAGGATAATGTTATGACACTGCTGTGCAGTGATGATGTTCAGGCCTAGTGAACACAGACTTTAAACAACCCCCTAGACACCATGTCAACATGGTGCCTGGACTTTGCAATCTCTCTCTACAATTCACCCCTTCCATGACTGGTTACTTGCCTGTTGAGGACAAGTGACAGGCAGCACCCATCACCTCTCTGTTCCACAGGCCAGGACCCTTTGAGTAGTCCCCGTGTAGCTCAGTTGGTAGAGCATGGCGCTTGCAACGCCAGGGTTGTGGGTTCGTTTCCCACGGGGGGCCAGAATGAAAATGTATGCACTCACTAACTGTAAGTCGCGCTGGATAAGAGCGTCTGCTAAATGACTAAAATGTAAATGTAAATCTAAATAGTGTGATTTTTTTTTTTTCTAACGTTAGTCCATGTCCATGTATTTCAGTGTCTATGATTGCCATGTGGGTAAAACTTGAACTTGAACTTTTACCTTGACATTGTGCCAAATAGTTAGTTTTTTCATTCATTGAATAACAGAATAAACATTTTTTGACAGGTGGAAAATAACACATCATTTATTTATTTGCAGGCTCTACATTGAAGACTCCTGGATCCTGAATCTGTGTTATCAAGGAGCCCCAATCCACCTCATCCCAGCCCCCAAGCCCCCAGTGTGTATCCTCCTATACCTAGTGTGTGTGTGTCCTCCTATACCCAGTGTGTGTGTCCTCCTATACCCAGTGTGTGTGTCCTCCTATACCCAGTGTGTGTGTGTCCTCCTATACCCAGTGTGTGTGTGTCCTCCTATACCCAGTGTGTGTGTCCTCCTATACCCAGTGTGTGTGTACCCTCCTATACCCAGTGTGTGTATCCTCCTATACCCAGTGTGTGTGTGTCCTCCTATACCCAGTGTGTGTGTGTCCTCCTATACCCAGTGTGTGTGTACCCTCCTATACCCAGTGTGTGTATCCTCCTATACCCAGTGTGTGTGTCCTCCTATACCCAGTGTGTGTGTGTCCTCCTATACCCAGTGTGTGTATCCTCCTATACCCAGTGTGTGTGTCCTCCTACACCCAGTGTGTGTGTCCTCCTATACCCAGTGTGTGTATCAACCTATACCCAGTGTGTGTGTCCTCCTATACCCAGTGTGTGTGTGTCCTCCTATACCCAGTGTGTGTGTGTCCTCCTATACCTAGTGTGTGTGTGTCCTCCTATACCCAGTGTGTGTGTCCTCCTATACCCAGTGTGTGTGTATCCTCCTATACCCAGTGTGTGTGTGTGTCCTCCTATACCCAGTGTGTGTATCAACCTATACCCAGTGTGTGTGTCCTCCTATACCCAGTGTGTGTATCAACCTATACCCAGTGTGTGTGTCCTCCTATACCCAGTGTGTGTGTCCTCCTATACCCAGTGTGTGTGTACCCCTTGCCCCATCTCTTCTTCTCATCCAGTCCACCACCATGCTGTGGACTGTCCTCCTAGCCCTGCTGGTTCTCCTCCTACTGCAGACCCAGCTATGTGTCTGTCTACGGGAGCTCAGAGCAGCCGGCTCTTCCTCCCCCCCCTCTCGCTCTCGTAATGCCACCCAGCAGCGCCTACCCGGAGCCATCATCATCGGCGTGCGTAAAGGTGGCACCAGGGCCCTTCTAGAGATGCTCAACCTCCATCCGGACGTAGAGGTGGCCAAAGCTGAGGTAATGACAAACAGAAGCATCATCAGCATCATCATAACTTCGTTTGTAAAGCACTTTCACACTTTACACTATTATAATGAAAATAGTCATGCAGCATAACAGAATGAAAGAACAAGATAAAATCCTAGAATACAGACTGTACATTGGTGTGTACAATGAAAATACACAATAAAAGACTAAACAAATACAATAAAAATTGTATAAGACATTAAACAACTCTACATACTTTCTTTTAAGGTGCACTACTTCAACATGGAAGAGCACTACCGGCGGGGGCTGGCGTGGTACCGTGCCCAGATGCCTTTCACCCTGCCTGGACAGCTGACGGTAGAGAAGACCCCTGGATACTTTGCCTCTCCCCAGGTCCCAGAGCGGGTCTGGGAGATGAATCCTGCTGTCCGACTACTGCTGATAGTCCGCGACCCCGCCGAGCGCCTCGTCTCCGACTATACCCAGGTCCTTCACAACCGCGTGACCCGCCACAAGCCCTACCAGCCTCTAGGTAGGTAGCCCAGTAACCGAAAGGTTCGAGTCCTGGGCTAGGCGATGACAATGTGGGGAATGAACTAGCTATACTGTATTTGGGGACCACATCAACCAAATGGACAATAAAGTATCCTATTCCATTATTAATACAGTATTATAATATTATTTTCTACTGTATTCTATTGTATTTTATTGTAGAGGAGTTGCTGTTCCGGCAGGGCCACATCAACCCGGCCTACAAGGCGCTGCAGAGGAGCCTGTACCACCAGCACCTGGACCGCTGGTTGGATGTGTTCCCCAGGGAGCAGGTCCACGTGGTGGATGGAGAGGCCCTCATCAGACACCCCTTCCCGGAGCTCCGCAGGGCCGAGAGGTATCACAAAACCTAATGAGAGAGAGAGACAGAGAGAGAGAGAGAGAGAGAGAGAGATACATAATATGACATTTGAAATGTCTTTATTCTTTTGAAACTTCTGAGTGTAATGTTTACTGTTAATATTTATTGTTTATTTCACTTTTGTTTACTATGTACTTCACTTGCTTTGGCAATGTTAACACACATTTCCCATGCCAATAAAGCCCTTAAATTGAATTGAAATTGAAATTGAGAGACAGAGACAGAGAGAGAGAGAGAGAGAGAGAGAGAGAGAGAGAGAGAGAGAGAGAGAGAGAGAGAGAGAGAGAGAGAGAGAGAGAGAGAGAGAGAGAGAGAGAGAGAGAGAGAGAGAGAGAGAGAGAGAGAGAGAGAGAGAGAGAGAGAGAGAGAGAGAGAGAGAGAGAGAGAGAGAGAGAGAGAGAGAGAGAGAGAGAGGTCATGCTGCCAAATGAATGAACTAATTGAGGACATTAATGTTTTCTAATCTATCTATCTAATCTATAGGTTCCTGGACCTTCCCCCGCGCATCGCTCCCTCCAACTTCTACTTCAACACCACTAAAGGTTTCTACTGCCTCCTCTCTGCCGGGGGACATGACAAATGTCTGGATGAGTCCAAGGGGAGGCCCCACGCTCCTCTCAGCTCACAGGCCTTCAGGAAGCTGTGTCGATACTTCAGAGAACCCAACAGGCTGTTCTTTGAGATGGTGGGGCGCTCCTTCTGCTGGTGCTGACCTGATAGGGACAGAGCACAGAGAGGAGAAATTGGAAATATTGGCCCATAATAACAATATTTGTCCAAAATTGTACCTTATTATCAGTGTGCCGTTTGTCCAAAAGGCCAACAGTGAAGATACCATAGCCTGTGTGAAGTTGCTGTTAGCTTGCTTGAATGCTTGATGGTCCTGTGTGGCTCAGTTGGTAGAGCACGGCGCTTACAACACCAAGGTTAAATTCCACAACTGTCGCTGTGGATAAGAGTGTCTGGACTTTAGAGATCTCTACGTTTTAAATGTACTGTCAATGAGCTTCACCAAGCCAAAACCCTGGGAGTAAGCAGCATCCCAAGGAAAGACTGTATAAGATGACAAACCCTCAATGAGGGACACACAGAACTACCCATAGAAATACATGATGGGTACATTCAATATGGCCGCTGCTCTACCCATCACAGAACCATAACCATTCTAGTGATTAAATGTTTATGGTACTACCTGCTGGAGAACATGAACTGAAGTGCCCATTCTGTGATACTGTATGCCTGGTGGTCCTAATACTGCCTGATCATGACTATTTCTGATGCCTGTCACCGTGGGCCTTGGCTTACAGGGCTGAACACTGTCTGATGCACCAGCTGCCATGAAATCAAGTGTCAGAAAGGAACTACAATAACCTGTGCCATACAATTGTATCATGAACAATCAGGACACATATTTTTTACAAAAAAACTCTGGAAAGACAATATCTGTAGCTCCTTCTTTGTAATTTTGACGTTCATTCAAATAAGTTTTAGAGCAGACACTGTTAGAAGAAACAGATTAGTTCTAGAACAGACACTGTTAGTAGAAACAGAAGAGTTCTAGAACAGACACTGTTAGTAGAAACAGATGAGTTCTAGAACAGACACTGTTAGAAGAAACAGATGAGTTCTAGAGCAGACACTGTTAGAAGAAACAGATGAGTTCTAGAACAGATACTGTTAGAAGAAACAGATGAGTTCTAGAACAGACACTGTTAGAAGAAACAGATGAGTTCTAGAACAGACACTGTTAGAAGAAACAGATGAGTTCTAGAACAGACACTGTTAGAAGAAACAGATGAGTTCTAGAACAGACACTGTTAGAAGAAACAGATGAGTTCTAGAACAGACACTGTTAGAAGAAACAGATGAGCTCTACAACAGACAGTTAGAAGAAATGTATAAGTGTACAGAATAATGTTTTGAAATGAGATTGGGGCTACTATGAACTGATGCTATTTTTTGCACTATGAACTGATGTTTAAATGCATAAAAGGTCAGTCTATATCTGTAGAACTACTGTGGCAATCTGAAGCTATTTCAAACTGTCTGACGTTTTAGACTGCGTACCATTTTCACTGAACTGTTTACCATTGCACAAAGTATGCCTGTGAGCAAAAAATAATGTTCTCATCTCGATAATCATGTTTGCTTCTAGTGTTATTGTTTTATTACTCTCATATTTGACTTTCAAATGTTCAATAGAAATGTATTTATGGGGGGATTGTTGAATTTAGATTTAAAATGTAGATTTCAAGAAGTTTGAGATGTAATGTATTGTATGTTTTTCTTCTTCAATAAATGTACTGTGGTGATACCTTAACCTGGAATACAGAACAATATTTGATAGAATAGGCTCACTCAATAAACAATAATCTCTCTTTAGCTATGGGTTTGTGTGTGTGTGTGTGTGTGTGTTTTGGCAGTAAGTCCAACCAGCCTCACAACCGCAGACCACCTGTAACCACACCAGCCCAGGACCTCCTCATCTGGCTTCTTCACCTGCGGGAACACCTGAGACCAGCCACCCGGACAGCTGATGAAACTAAGGAGTATTCCTGTCTGTAATAAAGCCCTTTTATGGGGAAAAACGTATTCTGATTGGCTGGGCCTGGCTCCGCAGTGGGTGGGCATGGCCCCCATGTGGGTGGGCTTATGCCCTCCCATGGCTGCACCCCTGCCCAGTCATGTGAAATCCATAGATTAGGGCCTAATGAATGTATTTCAATTGACTGATTTCCTTATATGAACTGTAATGTTGCATGTTGCGTTAATATTTTTGTTCAGTATACATTATCATATAGGCTCATGTGATACAACGTACCCTATATGTGTGATCGTGGTCAAACCACATTCTCTATGATTATTATTGCTAATGACAGTGTAGTCATTGTTCAAGTCATTTTAACTGTCCTACTGCACATCAAAGGAGTGATTGTGCTTTGATAGCTGTCTCTGGTGTAACACTGGATAAACCTGTAGATAAACCTTTTGACTGTCATCAGGACGACAGAAGAAGGTTCATCTCTGGGTCAGGAGAGAGTGTGTGTGTGTGTGTGCGCGCGTGTGTGTGTGTGTGTGTGTTTGGAGAGAGAGAGAGAGAGAGAGAGAGAGAGAGAGAGAGAGAGAGAGAGAGAGAGAGAGAGAGAGAGAGAGAGAGAGAGAGAGAGAGAGAGAGAGAGAGAGAGAGAGAGAAAGAGAGAGACCCCACACGAACAGACCCCGCAGTGCCCCAGGACAACAACAACAACAACAACAACAACAACAACAACAACACAATTAGACCCAACCAAATCATGAGAAGACAAAAAGAGAATTACTTGACACATTGGAAAGAACAAACAAAAAAACAGAGCAAACTAGAATGCTATTTGGCCCTAAACAGAGAGTACACAGTGGCAGAATACATGACCACTGTGACTGACCCAAACTTAAGGAAAGCTTTGACTATGTACAGACTCAGTGAGCATAGCCTTGCTATTGAGAAAGGCAGCCGTAGGCAGACCTGGCTCTCAAGAGAAGACAGGCTATGTGCACACTGCCCACAAAATAAGGTGGAAACTGAGCTGCACTTCCTAACCTCCTGCCAGAGACACATATTTCCCTCAGATTACAGAGATCCACAAAGAATTCGAAAAACAAACCCAATTTTGATAAACTCCCTTATCTACTGGGTGAAAAACCACAGTGTGCCATCACAGCTGCAATATTTGTGACCTGTTGCCACAAGAAAAGGGCAACCAGTGAAGAACAAACACCATTGTAAATACAACCCATATTAATGTTTATTTATTTTCACATTTGTACTTTAACTATTTGCACATAGATACATAATATGACATTTGAAATGTCTTTATTCTTTCGGAACTTCTGAGTGTAATGTTTACTGTTAATATTTATTATTTATTTCACTTTTGTTTACTATCTACTTCACTTGCTTTGGCAATGTTAACATACATTTCCCATGCCAATAAAACCCTTAAATTGAATTGAATTGAAATTGAATTGAGAGAGAGAGAGGACATCCATATTGCATTTCTCAAGTCCCTCATAGCACTGACACAACCCCCCAGCATTAGGTATGTAAATAGCGCCACCTGCTGTCACATTACAATACTGACTTTAACTGTCATCTCACAGAAAAACCCTGCAGAGGTTCCTTTTGGTCTATTGGGTGTATTATAGTTTCATTTCCCAATTATAAAATGAATAGCTTAATGTAATGTTTTGACACTTTTTTGGGTACAACAAATACACTCCCTAAGTATTTATTTGGACAGTGGAGCTAAAAGGTGCACATGTGTCTCCATACTCCAGCATTTTGGATTTGAGATCAAATATTTCACATGAATGTCACCTTTTATTTGAGGTTATTTTCATACATACCGTTTAGAAATGAAATAACGTTATGTATCTAGTCCCCACATTTGAATATATATATTTTTGATAATTATTTGAACAAATTCACTTATAGTGTATTTAAGTAGTCAAACGTTCAGTATTTGGTCCCATATGCATTGTTGGATGCATTTGCAGTTTGTTTTGGTTGTTTTTTCAGATTATGTTTTGCCCAATAGGAACTGAATGATGAACAATGTATTGTGTCATTTTGGAGTCACTTTTATTGTAAATAAGAATATAATATGTTTCTGAACACATCTACATTAATGTGGATGCTACCATGATTATGGCTAATCATGAATTAATCGTGAATAATGATGACTGAGAAAGTTACAGCGGAACAAAGATCATACCCCCCAAAAAAAAAAAAAAAAATGGGGCCCTGACAAAAAATTTAACTGCTAACCTGTTATTGTAAAGGTGCGAGGTTAGCATGTTTTAGTAACTTGCTCACTCATCATTATTCACAATTAATGCATGGTTATCCGTAATCATGGTAGCATCCACATTAATGTAGAAGTGTTCAGAAACATCTTCTATTCTTATTTACTATAAAAGTGACTCCAAAATGGCACAATACATTATTTACCATCCATTTCTATTGGGCAAAACATAATCTGAAACACAAACAAAACAAACTGCAAATGCATCCAACAAGTTTGTAGAGTCACAAGCTTGATGTAGTCAATGTGTGCTATGAATAAGGGACCAAATACTAAACCTTCAAAATAGGTAATACACTATAAGTGAATTTGTCCAAATACTTATGACATCTTCAATGGGGGGACTAAACAGTAAAACAGATATATCAAAAAAAGACCCTCAAATAAAAGGTGACATTCTGTACTTTCGCCTCATATAAAACATTTGATCTCAAATCCAAAATGCTAGAGTATACAGGCAAATGAAAAGTTTCAGTTTCACTGTCCAAATAAATAAGTAGGGGAGTGTCCATAAAGTGGCAGTAGTTATTATTAAAGAGTTCCAAAAAAAGTCCCACAGAACACCAACCGTTTCAATACACCAACACCAGGGTGCAGGATGCAACGTTTTGGAATGTTCAGAAAGACATATGCTGTGTAGAATAAAAATGACTTTCTGACATGTAGAAATAAGGAATCACGTCAGCTCTATTCATGGCATTTCTAACTGTTTTTCGAACAATGTTTGGCTACTGAAAGTGGCCCTGACAAACATGAAAATGGCCCTGACAAACATGAACGTGGCCCTGACAAACATCAACGTGGCCCTGACAAACATGAACATGGCCATGACAAACATGAACGTGGCCCTGACAAACATCAACGTGGCCCTGACAAACATCAACGTGGCCCTGACAAACATCAACGTGGCCCTGACAAGCATGAACGTGGCCCTGAAAAACATAAACGTGGCCATGACAAACATGAACGTGGCCCTGCCAAACATCAACGTGGCCCTGACAAACATCAACGTGGACCTGACAAACATGAACGTGGCCCTGACAAACATGAACGTGGCCCTGACAAACATCAACGTGGCCCTGACAAACATGAACGTGGCCCTGACAAACATGAACGTGGCCCTGACAAACATCAACGTGGCCCTGACAAACATCAACGTGGCCCTGACAAACATCAACGTGGCCCTGACAAACATAAACTTGGCCATGACAAACATTAATGTGGCTCTGACAAACATTAACGTGGCCCTGACAAACATCAACGTGGCCCTGACAAACATCATCGTGGACCTGACAAACATCAATGTGGCCCTGACAAACATCAACGTGGCCCTGACAAACATCAACGAGGTCCTGACAAACCATAAATTTCTATTGGGCAAAACATAATCTGAAACACAACCAAAACAAACTGCAAATGCATCCAACAAGTTTGTAGAGTCACAAGCTTGATGTAGTCATTGTGTGCTATGAATATGGGACCCAATACTAAACCTTCAACATAGGTAATACACTATAAGTGAATTTGTCCAAATACTTATGACATCTTCAATGGGGGGACTAGGTAGTGCATTCACTTCTAAACAGTAAAACAGATATATTAAAAAAAGACCCTCAAATAAAAGGTGACATTCTGTACTTTCGCCTCATATAAAACATTTGATCTCAAATCCAAAATGCTAGAGTATATAGGCAAATGAAAAGTTTCAGTTTCACTGTCCAAATAAATAAGTAGGGGAGTGTCCATAAAATGGCAGTAGTTAGTATTAAAGAGTTCCAAAAAAAGTCCCACAGAACACCAACCGTTTCAATACACCAACACCAGGGTGCAGGATGCAAAGTTTTGGGATGTTCAGAAAGACATATGCTATGTAGAATAAAAATGACTTTCTGACATGTAGAAATAAGGAATCACGTCAGCGCTATTCATGGCATTTCTAACTGTTTTTCTAACAATGTTTGGCTACTGAAAGTGGCCCTGACAAACTTGAAAATGGCCCTGACAAACATGAACGTGGCCCTGACAAACATCAATGTGGCCCTGACAAACATCAACGTGGCCCTGACAAACATCAACGTGGCCCTGACAAACAACATCGTGGCCCTGACAAACACCAACGTGGCCCTGACAAACATCAATGTATATATAGTACACCACGTAATACCCATTAAACCTAGCGGTCAAACACAGAAATGGTTCTAATCTTCTTTCCACCGTTCATTTTTCACATCGTGAATTTTACAAACACTTAAGTATGTGTTTGGTGTAGGCTTACCTTGGCGTGACGTTTTGATAACCGTGTAATTCTCTCTCAGACAAGGCGAGTTTTATCAATATATTCATCTCAATTTACTCTCAATAATTTGAAATGCAAATTAGCAACAGGTAAGACCTCAGCAAAACTACAAATTCCTGCAGGAAGCTCCTGCACGTCAATGTCAGCTACCGTTCACCAGCGCGATCAGAGACCTGTACCCAATCCATGATGAATCCATGTGCTGTATTGAAATTAATAAAGTGTTGAACTTCTTCCGTTCCCTTTCTCTGTCTCAGCTAGCTACAGTGAGGGAAAAAAGTATTTGATCCCTTGCTGATTTTGTACGTTTGCCCACTGCCAAAGACATGATCAGTCTATAATTTTAATGGTAGGTTTATTTGAACAGTGAGAGACAGAATAACAACAACAAAATCCAGAAAAAAGCATGTAAAAAATGTTATAAATTGATTTGCATTTTAATGAGGGAAATAAGTATTTGACCCCTCTGCAAAACATGACTTAGTATTTGGTGGCAAAACCCTTGTTGGCAATCACAGAGGTCAGACGTTTCTTGTAGTTGGCCACCAGGTTTGCACACATCTCAGGAGGGATATTTTCCCACTCCTCTTTGCAGATCTTCTCCAAGTCATTAAGGTTTTGAGGCTGACGTTTGGCAACTCGAACCTTCAGCTCCCTCCACAGATTTTCTATGGGATTAAGGTCTGGAGACTGGCTAGGCCACTCCAGGACCTTAATGTGCTTCTTCTTGAGCCACTCCTTTGTTGCCTTGGCCGTGTGTTTTGGGTCATTGTCATGCTGGAATACCCATCCACAATCCATTTTCAATGCCCTGGCTGAGAGAAAGAGGTTCTCACCCAAGATTTGACGGTACATGGCCCCGTCCATCGTCCCTTTGATGCGGTGAAGTTGTCCTGTCCCCTTAACAGAAAAACACCCCCAAAGCATAATGTTTCCACCTCCATGTTTGACAGTGGGGATGGTGTTCTTGTGGTCATAGGCAGCATACTGTCACACCCTGGCTATGGGACTCTAGTTGTTGAGCCAGGGTGTGTTTGTTCTATGTGGTGTGTTTCTATGTTGGGGGTTCTAGTTCGTCTATTTCTATGTTTTGCCTGAGTGACTCCCAATCAGAGGCAACGAGTGTCAGCTGTTGGCTGGTTGTCTCTGATTGGGAGCCATATTTAAACTGTATGTTTTCCCTTTGTGTTTGTGGGTTTTTGTTCCGTGTTCGGTCATTGTCACCGTGGACTTCACGAGTCGTTTCTTGTTTTGTTTATTGTGTAGATTATTACTAAAGATAATAAAGTTCACCATGTTCGTTCAACACGCTGCGCATTGGTCTCTCCCTGACGATCGTGACAGAAAAACCCACCATACCAGGACCAAGCAGCGTGTCCAGGAGCAGGCAGCCTGGACATGGGAGGAGATATTTGACGGGAAAGGGTCCTGGACCTGGGAGGAGATCCTGGCCGGGATGGATCGCCGGCCATGGAGTGAGACAGTTGAGAGGCGACGGAGAGAGGAGCAACGGCGTAAGCAGTGTCAGCGTCGGACGGTCGAGAGGCAACCCCAAAAAAATTTTTAGGGGGGCACACGGCAGGGGCGACTGGGCAGCAGGAGGCTGCCACAGGGCGATTAGGTGAGGAGGCCACCAGGCTAAGGGGGGCTACTGGCCCAGAGGAGCAGGAGTTAGTGTTGCAGAGGATGGAGCTATTGGAGGCGATAAGGGAAAGGGTGAGAAATGAGGCACGGCGAGAGGAACTCGGTAGGCAGCTGAGGGAGCGGAGGGTTATGATGAAACCCAGTCCCGCTCCTCACACCAAGCAAGTGGTGTGCGTCACCAGTCCGGTCCGGCCCGTTCCTGCTTCCCGCACTAAGTGTACGGTGCGCGTCGCCAGCCCGGCCCGGCCTGTCCCTGCTCCACGCACCAAGCCTACGGTGTGCGTCGCCAGCCCAGCCCGGCCTGTCCCTGCTCCACGCACCAAGCCTACGGTGTGCGTCGCCAGCCCGGCCCGGCCTGTCCCTGCTCCACGCACCAAGCCTACGGTGTGCGTCGCCAGCCCAGCCCGGCCTGTCCCTGCTCCACGCACCAAGCCTACGGTGTGCGTCGCCAGCCCAGTCCGGCCTGTCCCTGCTCCACGCACCAAGCCTACGGTGTGCGTCGCCAGCCCAGCCCGGCCTGTCCCTGCTCCACGCACCAAGCCTATGGTGTGCGTCGCCAGCCCAGCCCGGCCTGTCCCTGCTCCACGCACCAAGCCTACGGTGTGCGTCGCCAGCCCAGCCCGGCCTGTCCCTGCTCCACGCACCAGGCCTACGGTGTGCGTCGCCAGCCCAGCCCGGCCTGTCCCTGCTCCACGCACCAAGCCTACGGTGCGCGTCGCCAGCCCGGCCCGGCCTGTTCCTGCCACTCGCACCAAGTCTACGGTGCTCGTCGCCAGCCCGGCCCGGCCTGTTCCTGCCACTCGCACCAAGCCAGGGGTGCGAGTCGTCAGCCTGGTCCAGCCCGTTCCTGCTACTCGCACCAAGCCAGGGGTGCGAGTCGTCAGCCTGGTCCAGCCCGTTCCTGCCACTCGCACCAAGCCAGGGGTGCGAGTCGTCAGTCCGGTTGAGGCCCGTTCGGCTCCACGCACCAAGCCAGGGGTGCGCATCGTCAGCCCGGTCCGGCCCGTTGCTGCTCCACGCACCAAGCCAGGGGTGCGAGTCGTCAGTCCGGTGAGGCCCGTTCCGGCTCCACGCACCAAGTCAGGGGTACGTATCGTCAGCCCGGTCCGGCCCGTTGCTGCTCCACGCACCAAGCCAGGGGTGCGCATCGTCAGCCAGGTCCGGTCCTTTCCTGCCTCACGCACCAAGCCAGGGGTGCGCGTCGTCTGTCCGGCACAACCCGTGCCTGGGTCACCGGTGCCTAACCAGGTACCGGTCAACGGCTCCACTACGGAGTTGAAGCTAACCGCTCCTGCTACGTCCAGTCCAGCTCCAGCCAGCAGGGCCAGACCGGACCAGGGGCGCTATGGGTGGTTTGTTGGAGGGTGGTGGGCAAGCCCGGAGCCAGAACCGCCGCCGAGGAGGTATGCCCACCCAGCCCTCCCCTGTTTTGCTCTTTTTGAGGCGCGGTCGCAGTCCGCGCCTTTAGGGGGGGGTACTGTCACACCCTGGCTATGGGACTCTAGTTGTTGAGCCAGGGTGTGTTTGTTCTATGTGGTGTGTTTCTATGTTGGGGGTTCTAGTTCGTCTATTTCTATGTTTTGCCTGAGTGACTCCCAATCAGAGGCAACGAGTGTCAGCTGTTGGCTGGTTGTCTCTGATTGGGAGCCATATTTAAACTGTATGTTTTCCCTTTGTGTTTGTGGGTTTTTGTTCCGTGTTCGGTCATTGTCACCGTGGACTTCACAAGTCGTTTCTTGTTTTGTTTATTGTGTAGATTATTACTAAAGATAATAAAGTTCACCATGTTCGTTCAACACGCTGCGCATTGGTCTCTCCCTGACGATCGTGACACATTCCTCCTCCTCCAAACATGGCGAGTTGAGTTGATGCCAAAGAGCTCGATTTTGGTCTCATCTGACCACAACACTTTCACCCAGTTCTCCTCTGAATCATTCAGATGTTCATTGGCAAACTTCAGACGGCCATGTATATGTGCTTTCTTGAGCAGGGGGACATTGCGGGCGCTGCAGGATTTCAGTCCTCCACAATTGTTTTCTTGGTGACTATGGTCCCAGCTGCCTTGAGATCATTGACAAGATCCTCCCGTGTAGTTCTGGGCTGATTCCTCATGATCATTGCAACTCCACGAGGTGAGATCTTGAATGGAGCCCCAGGCCGAGGGAGAATGACAGTTATTTTGTGTTTCTTCCATTTGTGAATAATTGCACCAACTGTTGTCACCTTCTCACCAAGCTGCTTGGCGATGGTCTTGTAGCCCATTCCAGCCTAGTGTAGGTCTACAATCTTGTCCCTGACATCCTTGGAGAGCTCTTTGGTCTTGGCCATGGTGGAGAGTTTGGAATCTGATTGATTGATTGCTTCTGTGGACAGGTGTCTTTTATACAGGTAACAAGCTGAGATTAGGAGCACTCCCTTTAAGAGTGTGCTCCTAATCTCAGCTCGTTACCTGTATAAAAGACACCTGGGAGCCAGAAATCTTTCTGATTGAGAGGGGGTCAAATACTTATTTCCCTCATTAAAATGCATATCAATTTATAACATTTTTGACATGCGTTTTTCTGGATTTTTTTGTTGTTATTCTGTCTCTCACTGTTCAAATAAACCCACCATTAAAAATATAGACTGATCATTTCTTTGTCAGTGGGCAAACGTACAAAATCAGCAGGGGATCAAATACTTTTTTCCCTCACTGTATATATTTATTTTTTATTTTTATTTTTTTGTGCCTGTTTTGCATGTTATTTTGGCATTAATACGTGTCACATATCAGTTTGCAAACAATGTAAAAAAACAAAAACAATCATTGAGTTAATAAAGCCGCATATAAACATGGTCTCTTTTTTGCTTTCTTGAGTAAGGCAGCTCCAAAATGTAGGTGTTTCGGCCCTGCTCAGTGCTTTTGTGGTGGTGGTGGGGCAGCCAGCGGAAAATATGGAGCGTAGGGGTTGGTAATGTTCTCTAGTTGCGCCGTAATTGGCTCAGTGTTCTGTCACTGATGGGGACACCACGTCACCGCAAAGTCTACAGGGAGACCTCAAAAATTCAAGCACCTTGGGTGTTGCCATAGAGTTACATTAGAAGTGCCCATCCAGGCTCAAGGTCATTGGCCACAGATAAAATGATGTCTAATCACGTTATATCTACTGTAGCTTTGATTGGACAACATTCAACACCATGGGCCAGAAAAGGTTGAAAGATTGGCCATGCTGTCAATACAGCATGACTTCTGTCGCGTTCAAAACAACTGGAAACTAGGAACTGGGAAATCTCAGACTTCAGTGAGTTATGGCAACGGAAAAAAACGTGCTCTGACTGGGAAAATACGTTTTGAACGGTCATCCAAATCGGAATTGTAAGTCGGGAATTCGGGCCTATTTCTAGAGCTACAACCTGAAGATCACTGACGTTATCATGATTCAACCTGTTTTTTTCAGAGTTCCCAGTTGTCTTGAAAGCACCATAAATCCAGAGAATGCCAGACTTTGATGGCAAACAAAGCACCGCTGTGCCACCTTCCTGTTCAAGTGAGCAAAGCACAACAAGGTGAGTTCAAAAATGTATTGTATGCTGCTGCATAAATTATGTAATATGCCAGGGAGATATGTATACTGTAGCTAAGAAAGTAATACTAAGTGTATGTTGTGTAGTAAGCTGTTAATAGCCCATGTGCCTCACCCTAATAATTTGATCCCTTTCCCCATCATAACTTAGCCTACTGTTCTGACTTGGTGGTGCACATGTAGCCTATAGCCTGTTTTAGAGAAATGTAATCATCGAATATTGTAAGAGCTTTCATTGTCTGCTTATATGGCCCCTTTATTTATCCTACGGTTCTGACTTGGTGTACAGGGAGAACACTGTAAGAACGGCCCATGTTCTGAATTCTGTCGCAGTACATTTCAAAAGTGCTGAACAAATAGTTATATTGACTATGTCCGTCCTAGCTCGCACAGTAATGTCTTAATCGAAGTCAGCCATATCAGCTGTTTTTATAAAAGACAGTAAATTAGGTTGAATTAACTGTTTCGCTGCCAGAAAAGGCTCCGCTGATAGCCAGGTGTGCAGTGTTAAGGATTCACTCCATGGTGCTGAAAAGAAAGATCTGTTGTTGGGACAGCTTTATGTAGGCCCTAACAGTTTGTGGGCACCGTTTGTCACCATTATAGTGCAATTAATGTTTTGTTTAGTGTACAGTCGTGGTCAAAAGTATTGGTCTTCACAAAGTTTGCTGCTTCAGTGTTATGAGATATTTTTGTCAGATGTTACTATGGAATACTGAAGTATAATTACAAGCATTCCATAAGTGTCAAAGGCTTTTATTGTCAATTACATTAAGTTTATGCAAAGAGTCAATATTTGTAGTGTTGACCCTTCTTTTTCAAGACCTCTGCAATCTACCCTGGCATGCTGTCAATTAACTTCTGGGCCACATCCTGACTGATGGCAGCCCATTCTTGCACAATCAATGCTTGGAGTTTGTGGGTTTTTGTTTGTCCACCCGCCTCTTGAGGATGACCACAAGTTCTCAATGGGATTAAGGTCTGGGGAGTTTCCTGGCCATGGACCCAAAATGTCGATGTTTTGTTCCCCGAGCCACTTACAAGTATTTGATACACTGCCGATTTTGCAGGTTTTCCTACTTACAAAGCATGTAGAGGTCTGTAATTTTTATCATAGGTACACTTCAACTGTGAGAGACGGAATCTAAAACAAAAATCCAGAAAATCACATTGTATGATTTTTAAGTAATTAATTTGCATTTTATTGCATGACATAAGTATTTGATCACCTACCAACCAGTAAGAATTCCGGCTCTCACAGACCTGTTAGTTTTTCTTTGAGAAGCCCTCCTGTTCTCCACTCATTACCTGTATTAACTGCACCTGCTTGAACTCGTTACCTGTATAAAAGACACCTGTCCACACACTCAATCAAACAGACTCCAACCTCTCCACAATGGCCAAGACCAGAGAGATGTGTAAGGACATCAGGGATAAAATTGTAGACCTGCACAAGGCTGGGATGGGCTACAGAACAATAGGCAAGCAGCTTGGTGAGAAGGCAACAACTGTTGGGGCAATTATTAGAAAATGGAAGAAGTTCAAGATGACGGTCAATCATCCTCGGTCTGGGGCTCCATGCAAGATCTCACCTAGTGGGGCATCAATGATCATGAAGAAGGTGAGGGATCAGCCCAGAACTACACGGCAGGACCTGGTCAATGACCTGAAGAGAGCTGGGACCACAGTCTCAAAGAAAACCATTAGTAACACACTACGCCGTCATGGATTAAAATCCTGCAGCGCACACAAGGTCCCCCTGCTCAAGCCAGCGCATGTCCAGGCCCGTCTGAAATTTGCCAATGACCATCTGGATGATCCAGAGGAGGAATGGGAGAAGGTCATGTGGTCTGATGAGACAAAAATATAGCTTTTTGGTCTAAACTCCACTCGCCGTGATTGGAGGAAGAAGAAAGATGAGTACATCCCCAAGAACACCATCCCAAACGTGAAGCATGGAGGTGGAAACATCATTCTTTGGGGATGCTTTTCTGCAAAGGGGACAGGATGACTGCACCGTATTGAGGGGAGGATGGATGGGGCCATGTATCGCGAGATCTTGGCCAACAACCTCCTTCCCTCAGTAAGAGCATTGAAGATGGGTCGTGGCTGGGTCTTCCAGCATGACAACGACCCAAAACACACAGCCAGGGCAACTAAGGAGTGGCTCCGTAAGAAGCATCTCAAGGTCCTGGAGTGGCCTAGCCAGTCTCCAGACCTGAACCCAATAGAAAATCTTTGGAGGGAGCTGAAAGTCCGTATTGCCCAGCAACAGCCCCGAAACCTGAAGGATCTGGAGAAGGTCTGTATGGAGGAGTTGGCCAAAATCCCTGCTGCAGTGTGTGCAAACCTGGTCAAGACCTACAGGAAACGTATGATCTCTGTAATTGCAAACAAAGGTTTCTGTACCAAATATTAAGTTCTGCTTTTCTGATGTATCAAATACTTATGTCATGCAATAAAATGCAAATGAATTACTTAAAAATCATACAATGTGATTTTCTGGATTTTTGTTTTAGATTCCGTCTCTCACAGTTGAAGTGTACCTATGATAAAAAATTACAGACCTCTACATGCTTTGTAAGTAGGAAAACCTGCAAAATCGGCAGTGTATCAAATACTTGTTCTCCCCACTGTAGATAAAGATATCCCCTGATATTGACCCTTTTCGCCCAGTGAAATTCCCTGTTTGGTTCTTCACCGAGCCGGTGGCAAGCGTGGTGAAACTGAGGAGACTTTGTCCTTTTGAGTTTGGAAGCAGTCTTTACCTGATAAAGTAATGTTCGGATATGTTAGAGCTTTTGTGCCGAACCCACTAAAGTGCTTCAGATGCCAAGATTATGGTCATGTTGCAGAAGTGTGTAGTAGGGAGATTCTGAGATGTAATAAGTGTGCAGGAGGGGACAAAGGAATGTGTAGTATCGGTAGAAAAAACTGTGTGTCAATTGTGGGGGTGCCCATGTTGCTGGCGATCAGAAGTGCCCGGCGCGAGAGAGACAGGTTGAGGTTGCCAGGGTCTGAGTAGAACAGAAGGTGTCATGTGCTCAGGCAGTGAAGAAAGTACAGGATGATGGGTCAAGGGTGAGTAGTAGGCCTAGGCCAATACAGAGTGATACAAATTTGTGCTTCAGTAAGATTGGCTTCTTAGCATTCATTGCCATGGCTATCAACTGTATCGCAGAAATTGATCGTAAAATATGTTGTGGTGGCAGCTGCAGAGTACTTGGATGTAAGATATTTTACTGCAGAAGAGTTACAAGGTGTGTTGAAAGTGTCCCATCCTCCCAGGCCGTTGGCCTGGTGTAGGATCAATTAGGGCCAAAGTAGTGGAATGGGGTGGTGATTTGTATTTTTATGAAATAGTGGTATATAGATGGAGGGTTAGTTGGTGGTGCAGTTTATTCCTTTTTTATTTGTATATAAAACATGTAACATGTTTGACCACACACTGCCGCACAGTAGAATAGTAGAGCACAAACAAAACGTGCAAACGCCATGATACTAAGGACACATTGCATGTCAGAGCAGAAACTATACCATGAAGTTTCCAAGAGCACAGTGGTCTCAATCGTTGGGAAATGGAAACAATATGGAACTACCCAGACTCTGCCTAGAGCTGGCCTTCCGACTGTGGTATCTGAGGAATTTATGACTTTGCTAATGGTTGCAAATGATCTTAGAGGATGTTGACTTAGCTTAAGGGAAGCATCTGGGGAGTAGTTCTATAGGGGCAGAGGAAGTCTGTTAGGTGGAGTCCTGGGATTGGTCTGTAGGGGAAAACACCCATATCAGGTTACATGGGATATATACTATGGGTTAAAACAGAGGACGTGGCAAATAACATATTACAGATTGGGTCCGGTTATTCTCCAGATATCGGCAGATATCTGTAAATTGACGCTGGAATCCTTTGATATAAATAACCTTTATAATCAAAGTACAGTGTCAGCGGATTTCCTTGTTTTCACAGCATAACTAGCATCGGTTTCTCGACACCACATAATGGCGACGAGGTATTGGTCATATTGCGTCTTTTCTCAGCGTTCCATTCATGGGCGCCGAGCTGACTCTCGCTCCAGAGTCCGGCAGATAAGGGTGAGTTTTCTCACTACTTTGGGCACTGGTTAGTTCGTGTGTCTGTGTGTGTGCGTTGAATGAATGCACCGTTAAGAACTTGCGTGTGTGCTTTGCTGTTATTTGCTGTGGGATAGGAGTCCGTTCTACATTTCTAAATGTGTTTGGTAGTAGCATGCTTAGGGGTCCGTAGGAATGCAAATAAGCCTCTTAAACTGTATGTGTGTGTGTGTAGAAGAGAGTAGGATTTGTGTTCGATGTTTTATGTTGGTTTGTGAGCTCTGTTAAGTGTTACTGTTTGTCTATGAGGGGAAAGAGAGGAAGTACAGCAGGACTGTCTACTTTCTGTTGTTTAGGCTTGGAGAGAGCTGCTTGAGAGATCCCTCCACTCTGAAATCGCACTGGTGAATGAACTACGCATGCGTGTGATTTTATGAGTTTAGAGTTACGTAGAGCAAATGTGCCACTCCTCTGCCTGCACTGAGCTGCTGGGAGACGCATACTCAGAGCAGAGAGAGGGGGAGATTTAGACACTAATAGTGTTCTGTTTGTTAAATAGGCTGTTGCTTAATGATAAAACTATTTGATTGAGATCTATTGAATTGATAAATGAGAGAGATATGTTGACGGATTTAAAAAAAAAATAATAAAAAATAAAAAAAATGTTATTGAGCTATTTATACTATTCCTGAGTTAAGTTGTTTGCTTATTTCTTAGAGCGAATGTGACTAGAGGAATATTGAATGGTTGAAATAACCCAGTGAGTGCATAAAATACTAAATTATTGTCTGTTCTTTGTTCTTCTGTGATATGAGAGACGATAAGAAGGAGGAGACAGAAAGAGAGAGGAAGTGCTGACGAGTGCATCATGCGACAGAGTGTGCTGCAACGGATTAAGTCAAATCAAGGCTAGTACTGTTCTATTCACAAAACGTACCTTCCCATAGAGGATATTTTGGGTGCCTAGCATATTTGATGTTATGACAATTTGACAAGGACTTGGCAACAGACTGATCAATTGATGTAATTAAGAATTGCATTTTGGAGTTTTTGTGCATGAGTGGGTTTGATTAGAGTTGAGTGGGAAATCGAGCACTGACATTATTCTGTGAAATTAAGGTAATTGGGTGCTTATTAAGCAATTGGTTTGTGAGTGCTGTAGTGTTGCAGGATTAGAGGTCTTTATTTTTTGGATTGCTCTAAGGTGACTACTTTCATTTACTTTCCTGATCGGATGTGGTAAGATTGCCACTAATCAATAATTTCGCAAAATAAAATAAAATAAAATAAAATGAATAAATAAGTTAATTGATGAATTAATTAATTGATTAATTAATTAATTTGGGGAAGAAAAAAAAGAGGGAACAATAGGCTACATAGTCTAAAATAATAAAATAATTCACAATAAAGGAATATAAAAGAGTTGTTACAAGGGGGGGAAAGGACATAAAAACTATGAAAGTAATTACTCCTGTTGATGTAGTAGAAAATAGTTAGTTAATGGTATTGCAAGGTTATCTGGAAAAGGGAATAAACGTTGGCGTGACATTGAACAACCATGGCCAGTGGAAGGGACTCTTAACCCTGACGTCATCAACATGATGAAAGTGATTGAATAATAGAGAGAGGACAAGCAGAAACGACCATAAAGATGAATCAAAACTCCAAAAGTGAGAAGAAAACGAGATGTCTGGAAACTAAGGGTGGAGTGAGGTTCAGGAAGATGGAACTTGAAGATGATGATGATCAGAGTGATTGAGAAGAGATCATGGGTGGATATGACTCTGTGATCAGAAGGAAGTTGGCAAGAGAGGAAAGAAGGGGTGATGGAAGTTGAAGGAAGAAGAAGGATACTAGAGATTCGATCTCTGATGAAAGTGAAGATGGAGAAAGCGATGAAGATTTGGAGATTAAAGGTGCTTTATGTTAAAGAGGATTTTATCCTACAATGATTAGCACAGAAGAAATAGAAAGAGATATAGACTGATGCGTATCATGCCTGGATAAGGGGAATAATTTAGAAGAAGTAAGAACTGGAAGAATAACTCAAGAAGCTGAAGATACAGAAGAGAAGAAAAAACTGCTGAGAAAAGGATCCCAAGAATTGGAGAAGAATAATACATTGAGGCCAAGGAAAGAGGGAACAAGTAAGAAGATGATGCAAGATGATATTTCGAGGATAGAACTTAGAATATAAGCCTTTGAAGAATACCGATATGTCAGATATACTTGAGAAGCTGTCTACTCTTCAAGATGGAGCATGTCCTTGGATTTCAAAAAAATTTGAAGAAATTATGGTGGGAACATAGTCTGCCATAGGAGACATTAAGATACTTTTGGCTAATCTCCTTGGGATTCCAGATATGGAAGACATTTTTCAGAGAGCGGGACTTAATAGATATGTGGGGACTGAAGTGAATGACCCTGAATTGTTGGCTGCAAGTAGAAATAGGCTGTGGAGAGCACTGAAAGATATGTTTCCAACAAATCCTGACAACATTCTGATTGACCAACTAGGTCAACAAGAAAATCTGAGAGCCTATGTGTCAAGAGTTCATCAAGGGAGAAATATTATTGGAAATGATCCAGATGTGAGTCAAATTGAGAAGTCAATTTTGAGAGCTAAACTGCAGATGGGACTGCCCTCACCAGTAAGGAGCAAACTGGCAGAGGTGGTTGGACTTGGAAGCATGACAAAAGGTGTCTATAGAGATTATATAGCCCATCAAGTGGATCTGTAGAGGAAAAAGGAACACAACTAGAAAGAACAGGACCAAGAAACTCTCAGAAAACTCAATGAAATACAACTGGGGGGAGAATAAGAAGGAGAAGAAAAGCTTTGGTTATGAAGAATCAGTGTGCACCAAATCAACAATCACTGCCACAGCTTCAACTGAACAAGGCCAACTGCAATTGTACCAGCCACAACTAGTGGTACAAGTTGTTTCATATCCAGTTTCTGGAAAGACAAAGAATTGGAGAGGAAGAGGACGAGAAGGCTTAGAAAGAGGAAGAGGAGGAAGATTTAAGCCATACTTACAGCAATCTTAAGAAGTGTGTTATGATTGTGGACAGGTTGGTGAATTTGCTGTGAGTGTAATGGGCCAGAAGGAAACACAAGAGGGAATTTCAGAGGAAGATACAGGAGCAAGTGAAGATCATCTGGAGGACAGGTGAACCCTTATAGGGGCAAGGAGCAAGGATTCTAGGGGTGCCTAGAAGATCCGAAAGGGTGGTGTCAGCTGGTAGCATCAGGACCGGAAAAAGATCCAACAATTGAGGTGAAAGTTGAACTTCGACGAGGAGGCAGACCTCCTTGGAAGAATTAGTATCCATTGAAAGATTAAGCAATCCAAGGGATTGAACCAGAAATTGAAGGACTTTGAAAAGCAGGTGTTTTGAAGACAAGAAAAAATCCTTAGAGTAGCAATCAATTATTGTCTTGGGAGAAACCATGAGGGGTTGATAGTAGCGCCTCTGGACCTATTAGGTCTGATGATTTAGGAAGCTAGGGGTTAGCTAATGTTGCAAGGGGGGAGATTAGGAGAAAGATTACAAAGGAGTAGGGTTTTTGGGAATCATATTTGCTTGAAAGATTGACTATGTCATAGGAAGGTGGACAATCTGTCTGTAAAATAATGTTTAAAGGGGGTGACTGTTATTCTTGGTTACATTCCTACACCAAGAGGTGCATAAGATGTCAAACTAAGCTAAAAGATGCTCAATCGTTTGCCAAGTTTTTGTGTAAAGAAGTAATAAGCAGGTGGGGACTTCCGGATCAAATATCCTGAAATTAGTGGGAAAGAAATTTGTGGATAAATCAGTGAAATGGTTTTTGAAAAGTTAGGAGAAAAGTCAGACTAAAAAGTTATGAAAACTAGAATTGAAGGAACTCTAGGACAGTCAGCTCAGCTTCAACGTTAGTAAGAGAGAGAGAACAGTGGTGAGGGAAATTTAGAGTTAAGTGGAGAGATAATTTTGGAGAAGAAGTGTTGTTATCAGGACAAGAAGTAGAAGCTGTTTCACCTAGTGAAATGAAGTATATTTTGTACAACGATATGAAGTGGAAGAGGGTTATGAGTGATTGCTCACTTATTTTGAGTAATGTTAGAGGGAAGATAAGGGAGAATACTATCATGGAGGTACAGGATGAGTTATTTGATTTTGATGGAAGACAAGTAGATATATCTGATTAATACTGTTCGTTAGGGAAGAGAGAAACTAAATGGAAGGCATATGGATTTGATTCTTCTGTTTTGGAAATTAAAGATGGATGGGCAGGTAGGAATCTTTGGTTCAAGGAGTTAACTCATTCTGTAAGATCAGTGAGTAATCATTGAGGGTAAATGTCTGTTGAGAATTTCAGCACTAGGAACATGGGGTTCAATCTTAGAGAAGGTAGCTAAACCTCTATCAAGTATGTGTCAATCTTATGTTTTATAATGGCTGTTGTATCAGCAACAATCATTAAGAGATAAAATAATGTAGTTGTGGAAGCATTTGTTTAGGCCTAGGTTTAAGTGTTATTGGTTAAGTGAATTAACCTATGTGAATTTGTTAGATGGGAAGGAAAATCAGTTGACAGCGCTTCATGAAGCATTGGAGGTGAAACCAGTGAGGGCTAAAAGCTGTTTTTGTTGAAATAAAACATATGATGGAAAGAGGATGTTTAGGGGAATATCAGATGGTGATGATTATATGATGACTTTGGGGTAAGCATGAACATAAGGTTAGTAATATAATGTAACTTTTGATGTTTAATTTAGTAAGAAGAGAATGACTTTGATGGAAAGAGAAGTTTTTGCATGGTAATGTGACTATTGGGAATTTTAGAGATATTTAGGGGGTTTGTGGTGAGAAAGAATATATTCTTACCCTATGGATGGAAAGGATGTTGTTACATGTTGAAGTTGAAGCTTCCATATGAGGTTTAAAATTAAAAGAGGGGAAGCACGGGGAAAGAGATACATCTGATTCTGAAAGAGAGAGGTTTAATAGTCTGGGAAGCCTACCATTGGAGGATAAGTCTAGGAGAGAAGTGGGGAATTTTGGGAAGATAACATAGATAATATTACCTATAATTTGAAGGGTTTTGCAAATGAAACGATAAGAGGGTTTAACCTTCTGTCAAGACTCAAAGGAGTATTGATGGGTAGATATCAATTTAGAATTTTCACATGTTTTTAAGTATTATGGTGATTTTAGTATTTTGTGATGAATCAAAGGGGGGAAATGGTATGTGATTCATTTTATATATCATTTTTATATTTTTAGTTGATATTGATGTTTTAATTTGAATGTGTTGTTTTGCAAAAGATACTGTTTGGTCTTTTATTTTCTTCCAGAAGCATATGGGGGAATGTTAGAAGGGACAATATGAAGGGACAATATGAATGGACTGGAGGAAGTGGAACAAGGAAGGTGTGGAAAGGTTCAGATTACATCATCGAAGTTGCATTGGAAGTCGACACTGCTGAGGAGATGAAGTGTAGTGGACTACATTCCAGTGTCTGCAATGATATATAGACATATTTGCATGTGTATTCAAATTGCTGTTATTGGGTACATGTGGGGATCTCAGATGTTTTTGTTTATTTTGTGGATGCTTAGGGATATTGGGTCTAGGCAGGGATAGAGAGAATCCACAGGAGGGTCCGATGGGTTGACCAGCCTGAATGTGGACAAATTTGATTGTATTTTGTTTGCTGAGGCTTTCATGTGTATTTAATTGCATCATAGTTTAAAATGCATTGATACAGATTTATGAATTGATCTGGAGTACTTAAGTGGTTGCCTGGGGCAGAGAGGCCGTGAGAGAATTTTACTGTCTTGATTATAATATAATAATAATATGCCATTTAGCAGACGCTTTTATCCAAAGCAACTTACAGTCATGCGTGCATACATTTTTTTTGTGTATGGGTGGTCCCGGGGATCGAACCCACTACCTTGGCGTTACAAGCTCCGTGCTCTACCAGCTGAGCTACAGAGGACCACATTGATTGATGGATATTTGGAAAGGAAGCTGCCAGACAGGTTTTTCGCTCTCACACTCCATAAAGATTTGTTCATATTTCATAGAAATGTATTTACACTCCATAGAAAAATTTGTTTTTGGTTTATTGTTAATAGATACTCAATAAGAGAAAAATTGTTATTTGTCATAAACCTATTCTTTTTGGTTTCGAGACTTAATTAGTCTCGAAGGGGGGAAATATGTGGTATCTGAGGAAATTATGACTTTGCTAATGGTTGCAAATGATCTTAGAGGATGTTGACTTAGCTTAAGGGAAGCATCTGGGGAGTAGTTATATAGGGGCAGAGGAAGTATGTTAGGTGGAGTCCTGGGATTGGTCTTTAGGGGAAAACACCCATATCAGGTTACATGGGATATATGCTATGGGTTAAAACAGAGGACGGGGAGAATAACACATTACAGATTGGGTCCGGTTATTCTCCAGATATCGGCAGATCCTTTGATATAAATAAACCTTTATAATCAAAGTAGTGTCAGCGGATTTCCTTGTTTTCACAGCATAACTAGCATCGGTTTCTCGACACCACACGACCAAACTGAGCAACCGGGCAAGAAGGACCTTGGTCAGGGAGGTGACCAAGAACCCAATGACCACTCTTACAGAACTACAGAGTTCCTTGGCTGAGGTGGGAGAACCTGCCAGAAGAACAGGATGATGGATGACAGCACGCCTAGAATTTGCAAAAAGTTACATGCAAGACAGACCATAAGGCAAAATATTTGGTGGTCTGATGAGACAAAATGTTTTACTCTTTGGCCTGAATGCAAAGTGCTATGTCTGGAGAAAACCAGGCACAGCTCATCACCCGTCTAACACCATACCTACCGTGAAGCATGGTGGCGGCAGCTTTATGCCATGGGGATGCTTTTCAGCGGCAGGGACTGGAAGACTGGTAATAATAGAGGGAACAATGGAATGGAGCCAAATACAGGCAAATCCTTGATGAGAACCTGCTTCAGTGCAGATGACCTTAGACTGGGGCAAAGATCTAAGTTCCAACAGGACAATAACCCCAAGCATACAGCCAAAGCAACGCTGGAATGGCTTTAGACCAGTATGTGAAAGTCCTTGAGTGGCCCAACCAAAGCCCAGACTTGAATCCCATTTAAAATCTGAGGAAAGACTTTAAGTTTTGGGAGCGGCGATGAACAAAAATATAAACGTAACATGCAACAAATTTCAAATATGTTAAGAGTTACAGTTCATATAATGAAATCAGTCCCCAATTAGGCCCTAATTATGGATTTCACGACTGGGCAGGGGTGCAGCCATGGGTGGGCCTGGGAGGGCATAGGCCCACCCACTGTGGAGCCAGGCTTAGCCAATCAGAATGAGTTTATCTCCATAAAAGGGCTTTATTACAGACAGAAATACTCCTCAGACGATCCCACGGGTCAGGAAGCTGGATGTGGATATCCTGGGTTGGCGTGGTTACACGTGGTCTGCAGTTGTGAGGCCGGTTGGACGTACTGCCAAATTCTCTAAAACGACATTGGAGGCAGTTTATGGTAGAGAAATTAACATTCAATTCTCTGGCAGACATTCCTAGTCAGCATGCCAATTGCACATTCCCTCAAAACTTGCAACATCTGTGGCATTGCGTGAAAAGACTACACTTTTATTGCCCCCGCACAAGGTGCACCTGTGTAATGATCATGCTGTTTAATCAGCTTCTTGATTTGCCACACCTGTCATGTGAATGGATTATATTGCAAATGAGAAATGCTCACTAATAGGGATGTAAACACATTTGCACACATTTGAGAAAAATAAGCTTTGTGCACATGCGGAACATTTCTGGGATTTTTTTTTATTTCAGCTCATGAAACCAACACTTTACATGTTGTTTATATTTTTGTTCAGTATAATTTAAGAGCTTAAAAAAAAAATCTGCAAGGAAGAAAATCCAGATGTGCAAATTTGATATACATACCCAACGACAGAAAGCTGTAATCACCGCCAAAGGTGATTCTACAAAGTATTGACTCAGGGGTGTGAATACTTATGTAAATTATATCTATTTCATTTTCAATTCTCGCTAAAATATCAAAAAAACATGTTTCCACTTTGTCATTATGGGGTTGTGTGTGTAGATGGTTGAGAAATATTTCATCCATTTTGAATTCAGGCAAAATGTGGAATAAGTCAACGGGTATGAATACTTTGAAGGCACTGTACATAACAAATATAAACCAATAAAGTTCAGACAGCAAATATGGTTAGGAGAGGAAGTTTGAAATATAAAGTTTAACAATGACATTCTGTAGAGGGGGAAAAAATAACCACAAACGACAGCTTTGTTTTTATAAAAAAAATGGGTTTTAACAATTCCATTTTTCAATACAAAACATTTGAAGCCCTGCCAATCAAACAAGTCAACTGTGACAACCTGACAAAAGTATGAGGATTTCCCCTGTCATGCCCAAAAATCTAAAATAACATGTGTCCTTTTCTTTCTAATTATGGGAAATATTACAATAACGAAAAAAACTACCAATCACTCATCATCGTTAGCTAATAGTAATATAAAAGGATGAATGTGAAGTCCTGTTGGTCAGGTCAGAGTCCGAACACGCATCTCCGAACAGAGTCCAGTCCGAACACACGCCTCCACAGTTCCGGTCAACAAGATGGCGTCTGTCTACTCTATGCAGTCTTCTGCTGGCCCTTCTTCCCGATCAGGGACTTGTGGATGTGGGGGATCACACCTGGAAACAGAAGCAACAGTGGTTAGATAGGAATACAAGTGAGAGTATGTTGTACAGGAAATGGCGATATGGTGTTGTTCATGCGTGTACTGTACGTCAATAGCCATGATCCAAAAATAGGTGACTATGTGGAGTGTATGAGTTGTGTGCGCGCGCAAGTGATTTAATAAAAATGTGCTTTCTGAACCCACCGCCTCCAGCGATGGTGGCCTTGATGAGGGAGTCCAACTCCTCATCTCCACGGATGGCAAGCTGCAAGTGGCGGGGAGTGATACGCTTCACCTTCAGATCTTTGGAGGCGTTACCCGCCAACTCTAGTACCTAGAAACAAGTCAACCAAATCAGGATACAATATAACAATACAACTCCATTGAAACCATTTTTGTGTCTGTGATCAACTGAAATCGAGAGCTTGGGACTATAATGCGCTATCTGCATTTGTCCAAATTGAGTTGACACAGCCTTGTTTTGTTCAACATTCTCTACCTATATAGTACTTCAGATACACTACATGATCAAAAGTTTGGACACCGGCTCGAACATCTCATTCCAAAATTGATGGGCATTAATATGGCGTTGGTCCCCACTTTGCAGCTATAAACAGCCTCCACTCTTCTGGGAAGGCTATAGTGGAACATTGCTGCGGGGACTTCCTTCCATTCAGCCACAAGAACATTCGTGAGGCCGGGCACTGATGTTTGGCGATTAGGCCTGGCTTGCAGTCGGCGTTCCAATTCCTCCGAAAGGTGTTCAATGGGGTTGAGGTCAGGGCTCTGTGTAGGCCAACCAAGTTCTTCAACACCGATCTCAAACCATTTCTCTATGGACCTCGCTTTGTGCACGGGGGCATTGTCATGCTGAAACAGCGAAGGGCCTTCCCCAACCGGTTGCCACAAAGTTGGAAGCACAGAATGTCATTGTATGCTGTAGCGTTAAGACTTCCCTTCACTGGAACTAAAGGGGCCTAGCCCGAACCATGAAACACAGCCCCAGACCATTATTCCTCCAAACTTTAGTTGGCAATATGCATCGGGGCAGCTAGTGGGTTCTGGCATCCGCCAAACCCAGAGTCATCTGTCGGACTGCCAGATGGTGACGTGTGATTCATCACTCCAGAGAACGAGTTTCCACTGCTCCAAAGTCCAATGGTGGCAAACGTTACACCACTCCAGCCGACGCTTGGCATTGCGTGTGCCGAGCTTGTGTGCGGCTGCTCAGCCATGGAAACCCATTTCATGAACCTCCAGACTAAGTTCTTGTGCTGCCGTTGCTTCCAGGGGCAGTTAGGAACTCAGTAGTGAGTGTTCCAACAGAGGACAGATGATTTTTTTACACGCTTCAGCACTCGGCGGTCCCGTTCTGTGAGCTATTGTGGCCTACCACTTCGCGGCTGAGCAGTTGTTGCTCCTTGATGTTTCCACTTCACAATAACAGCACTTACGGTTGACCGGGGCAGCTCTAGCAGGGCAGAAATTTGACAAACTGACTTGTTGGAAAGGTGGCATCCTGTGACGGTGCCACGTTGAAAGTCATAGCTCTTCAGCAAGGCCATTCTACTGCCAATGTTTGTCTATGGAGATTGTATGGCTGTGTGCTCGATTTTATACACCTGTCAGCAACGGGTGTGGCTGAAATAGCCAAATCCACAAATTTGAAGGGCTGTTCACATTTTGTGTGTGTTATATATAGTACCAATTCATGTTGCTAAATTAAAAAGAACAGAAGATAACAAAAAAATCCCTGACACCATTCAAACCAATGAGGGTTTGGAACATTAAAGCCAATTATCTCAGAATAATCTTTATGCAGCTAGAACCTTACAGTCCCAAACGTAAAACGATTCAGAGATCTACTATTTAAAAAAATTAAATAAAGCTTATACATCTCTTTCCACCCCTTCACAAATGGACTAATGACATAATTTTGTTTAAATGACAGCAATTCAGAATAAGTAACCCAACAGGATATAACGGTGTGAGATAGTGTCTCACCTCAGCGGTGAGATACTCGAGGATGGCAGCACTATATACAGCCGCTGTGGCTCCTACACGCCCATGGCTGGTAGTACGGGTCTTCAAGTGCCTGTGGATACGCCCCACTGGGAACTGGCAGGAATAAAACAGATGTGAGGTTAGGCGCCAATGGGGAGGGGATGAGTGGCTTCTAGCAATTGGAGTACACATGAACACTGAAACATGAAGTAAAAAAAGAGCTAACCAATTGCATGCAAGACTGAAAATAATGAATGGCATGGAATTGCATGCAAGGTGCACTGCATCATAGGATCTCTGTAGAGGTATTCAATCTTACCTGCAGTCCAGCTCTCTGGGAGCGCGATACTGCTTTCGCCTTGGCCTTGCCACTGTCTTTTCCTGCCTTACCGCCAGCCTAGAATATAGGAAGCAAAACACAAAATATTACAAAAGGAGGCCGTAAAATGTGACTTAAGTAACATAATAGAAATCATGTTATTTGCATGTCAGCACTCTTTCCCAAAATGTCTTAAATAACACCTGCTACTCCAGAAATCCCCTAACCTGACCCTCCCTGGTCACAAACCATCACTTGCTAGTAGTTACAGTAAACACAAGTGTTCTCTCATAAATACATAATTAGCTAGTCTCAGGTCCACTTATTTTATTGTTTTACTAATTGAATGTCAAATAGGAAACGTAGTGTTTCTTTCTCACCTTTATTAATGTATTTGTTAATTACTTTGAAATGTGCTCCATAAGTAAAGTTTGATTTAATTGTTGTACAGAAACGTGTCGACAATTTGGGATGATAACTCGCCAGTGGATGTCATTCAAAATAAAACATAGCTATTTAGGAAGATTGTTAGCTAGCGTTCCAGCTGAATCATCCGGTTCTTGACCGCATACGGTTTCCCGCCAGTTACCAAGCAGCAGCTGGCATCAAAATGATGCGATGAAAAGGCACTGAAGCATGCTTTAGGACAGTTGCTCAACTCCATGTGGAGGAGAAACCCAGGTAACTAGGTATGTGGATAAAACGAACTTGACCTACATTCACACTATTGTAATAAAGTAGTCAAGCGGAGCGATTGATATACCCAATGAATTAGCCACTTTCTGAAATTGACTAATGCTAAAAGAGAGAATTAGTAGCTAGATAACCTCGACAGATATGGCAATATTTACATTTGATTTGGTAGAGAATAGTAGCCGCGGGACAACCCGACCGAACTCGAAAACAAATTGTCAGCTAGCTAACGTTGCTTAATTTAGCTAGCTAGGTACCCTAACGTTAGTAGCCTAATAGCCGTTCAACCACATGATATGTACGCGAAAATAGCCTAATTAAGCTATATTTCTAACATGAATTAGCTATACAAGCAATTACCAAACAAATAAAACTACAAGTTTCACAAGTATGCTGAAAAGTAACCTAAATATCTCACTAACTAGGTATCGGTTAGTAATGCGAACTTGTTGGCTTACTGTAGCTGGCTAACGCTAGCTTGGCATTTATTTTTAGGTCATTTGAAGCAGTAGTAGCCGGTAATGCAATTAAAACAAATGATATACCAAGCAGTCGTTATTCAAAGTATCACTACAAATAATAAACACATAACGTTACCATTTCAGCGTTTTGTTATTTGGTTGTGGAACTGAAGAGATCAGAAACAATTTCGGTTGAAGACGGAGAGAAACAATAAACCCCTTCAGCTCGCAAACCTATGCCCGGGACTCCTCGCGAGCGGATATTGACCAATGGGAATTCGTGTTGTTACTTTGAATCCTTTTTCTGACCAATCACAGCGCTGCTTGTACACATGTTACCCATCCCCCACCCCAAATTCGGCATGTCCTTTGCGCACGAGACAAAGTAGGCGGGACTGCTGAGCTAGAAATTGGCACTCAAAATGTATTTGTATTGATTATCAATATTATTCACGTGATTGACTAATAAAATGCTGAAATATACTTCGTGCATGCACACATCTGGATATTGCATATTCAGAAATACTCAAGGCACCCGTCTTTGATAATGTATGCGTCGATGCAGTTGCAAACTGACTGGGTGACCTAAAATATTAATTTGCCTCACAATTGGTGTACAAAATCAATGGGTAACTAATTAGCTAGTGCACAATTAATTAAACATACTCAGCAGTATTTTACTAGTTTGTCTGAGTATCTATTCGTTTCATATCATGTATTTTTAACACGACTAGGTTTTCAATGCATTAGAAAAGTAAGCCGATTGATACCATAAATAATCGGGGGAAATCGTTGATTTCATCGAATTAGGAGGGCACAATTTATTGACTGGCAAGAGGAATCTACCAGTAGAAAATGTACAGTTTGCTGTCTGCTGTTGTAATTGGCAGGCGAGCAGCCTATCAGAACGCAGTATTCAACGTTCTGTTATCTGCGAATTGGGTAAGCACGCGGTGGTGGGGGGGCGGGGGTCAGAACCTAGGAAGGAGAGAAGCTGGCTGCGAAGATGGCCGACGGGGACAGTGGGAGTGAGCGCGGTGGCAGCAGTGGTGGTGTAGGCGGCGGGTTTCAGCACTACCAGCGGGATCAGGAGACCCAGGAGCTGGCCTCAAAGCGACTGGATATCCAGAACAAACGCTTCTACCTGGATGTAAAGCAGAATGCGAAGGGCAGATTCATCAAAATTGCCGAGGTCGGCGCCGGGGGCTCGAAAAGTCGGTTGACCCTTTCCATGTCAGTCGCCGCCGAGTTCCGTGACTACCTGGGGGATTTTATAGAGCACTACGCCCAACTTGGGCCTAGCAGCCCCGAGCAGATCGCTCAGTCATCCGGCGGGGATGACAGTGGGCCTAGGCGGGCCTTGAAGAGTGAGTTCCTGGTTCGAGAAAACCGAAAATACTACCTCGATCTGAAAGAGAACCAGCGGGGGAGGTTCCTCCGCATCAGGCAGACCCTCAACCGAGGCCCCGGGTTCGGAGTAGGAAGTGGCGGAATCCCGGGTGGCATGCAGTCCGGACAAACCATCGCCCTCCCGGCCCAAGGGTTAATAGAGTTCCGTGACGCCCTAGCCAAACATATAGACGACTACGGAGGAGATGACGAGGAACTTGCCGGTGGCGGAAGAGCAGGGGGCTACAGCGAGCTTCCGGAGGGCACCTCCATCATGGTGGACTCCAAACGTTTCTTCTTCGACGTCGGGTCCAACAAATACGGAGTTTTCATGAGGGTGAGCGAAGTCAAACCCAGCTATAGAAACTCTATCACTATCCCGTTCAAAGCGTGGGGCAAGTTTGGAGGCGCGTTCTCCCGTTATGCCGATGAGATGAAAGAGATACAGGAGAGACCGAAGGATAAAATGTTTGAAAGGAGACCAGGAGGAGAAGAGTCGGAGGGAGACGAGGTGGACGACGATTGATTGATCAAGCCGGCTGTGTAATCTGATCAAGCTGTCTGACAACGTGATGCCAAGCTTGGATAGAAGAAGATCTATTTTGTGCATGACGTATGAATCGAACCTAAATTATAAAAAAAAATAGTGGAGTACATAAAGTATATTTGACTGAGCAAAACTGTCTATATAAGAGAAATGCGTTATAAAGGTTAGATCTATGTTTTTTTATTAACTTTTATTTAATCAGAGGAGCCTATTGAGACCAGAGTCTCATTTTCAATGGTGCCCTGAGGACATAAAATAAAAGATAAAACTACAAGATAGAATAACAAGATACAATAACAAATACATTACATTAAAACATCACAGGCATCATAAATAAATAGTTAAAGTCAATCAATCAAAACAGTTACACACCTCAGTGAACTCATTTATCATCAGGGTTTTAAACTGCCCTGGTGGCACCAGGTAATTTGTGCTAGCTAAACATTTAAAGACTGCATTAACTAGTTGGCTCATATGAGATTTTCCATTGATAAAAAATAAAATAAAATAAAAAATAAGATTGTCCATGTAATAAGTAACCCCACTCATGTAGCTAGCCCAGCAAATCCAGTCTCACAATGTTTCAGAACATGACATTAGGCCACTGGTCTCTTTTACCGGTAGAATATCTATTTTTAACTTTAAACAACTCACTTGGACCGGAACTATGTGCTGTATATAATAAGAAAAAAGTTACAATGTGGTGTTGCTGAGCAAAGAGATGTGAAACTCAGCTTATCTAATACATTGCTGTGTGTTCTGTCTTTTAAGTGGCTTGTACAGTCAGAGAACAACTGTATTGTTTTGGAAGAATTTGAATCATTGTTCTAAGTAGGACACAGAATTGGGCATAGACAGAACAGTGAGAAAAACATAGCCTGGTCCCAGATCTGTTTGTTCGGTCTTGCCAACTCCTGGGACCAGGCTAAGCAAGACAAACACCAAATCAGCATCAGTGCCCTAGTAACAGAAAGAAGTAAACAGCCCCATTGGTTGGTTGGGGAATCATTGTGACCACATGAGTGGCTGCATGCAGTGTGTCATGAATTGAAAAGCAGGGGATTCCCTCACCCTCCTTAAGGCTATAATGCTGCACATCTCCCATATTAGATGGTTGTTATACTGGTTCTATGATCTTTCCATACAGTCTATGGTTCTGTCTTTTGGCCTGTGTGCCTGTAGGAATGAATATGATCTATCTATGGACATTTTACTAGGACGAGACCTGTGCCTGCCCTGTATTGTCAACCACAAGGATGGGAGGGAGTCTTGAATGTCAAATCCAGCAACCTGTTAGATCTTGGTGACTCCGAAGGAAGATGGCTTAAGCTAGGATGACTGGCTCTGGTCATTTTTTTAGGGCTGGTTTCCCGGACACAGATTAAACCTAGTCCGGGACTAAACTATGCTCAATGCAGAATCTCCATTGAAATATATTTTCAGTCCAGGACTAGGTTTAATTTCTGTCTTAAACCAGGTCTTCCATTGATACTGGAATCGATCAAGTCATAAAGGGATTTGCCTTGATGACTAGTGTAGGATTATAAGTCATTTGGGTCCTTAATTCTTGAACTTGGATCATTAACAACTAAAAGAAACATCTGTTTCTTGTAATATTGGTGCTGTCTTAAATGTACTGTAGGGGATATTATACTTAAAAATATCAATTATAGATATAATTATTTTTCAAAAGAAATATATAGAAATATGTCTATTAGATGATATCTATATGTAAAATGAATTGAGTATTGCTGCCTAAACTAAACTGGTGTAAGCTATTTAAAACACTAAAGCTTGGATGCAATCATCCAGGCAGACTTCTAACATTCATTTATTCCCTGAATGAAAAATGAAGAGCATAGAACACAATAGTGATGACATTAACAAACAGATTTATTTTTTAATTGTACACAATGCACTTCGAATCCAGTCCCATTCAAGTAGTCTGTCTCTCAATCTGTCCTCACTTCCAGTCCATTGGACAGAAAGAATATCCATCAAGCCCCTTCTCTCAATCCATCAGTTTTCAATTTTCTCTTTCAAGTTGGTACTCTTTCAGCTGACATTAACATGTGACTAAACACCATCCAGGCTTGTTAATTCAGTGGTTGGTCCTCTAAGTATTTTAACATGTTGCATGCCTCCTCCTGTATAGGACTGCCTTGTGTTCTTTTATTTTCCATTATATTGATTGCTGTATGTTGGTGTTTATAAAAAAAAAAAAAAAAGTTTGGGACAATGATCAAAAGTTTAATTCTGGTCAACATACATACAAAAAGTAATGGCATTCATAACCTTATTCAGGAAATTACATAATTGTCAACAACAACAACCATCACATTTCCCTCTGTGAGCCTTCTCCTATTAGCTTTACTTTACCCTACAGCATAGCAGGAGAGAATTCGTCATACAAACAACATCTGGGAGCAATAGTTTTTTTTTCTACTGATATACAAATATTATATATACACATGACTTTGAACTACAACTTTATTCCTGTATTGTGTTCCATGAAATGGCAGCTGTTTCCCTTGTGAGTTCTGCTGTAATATTCTACCAAGTTCCTTTCAACGGTAAATAAAAAAGTTCTTTGCTGAGGAGGACGGATATTGTTTTCTTTTCTCCATCTAACAAATCAGATTCCACAATCATGGACTTGTTGTGGGCTAGGACTATGTTGTTTCTTTGATATAAGTAGTATGACAAATGAGGTTAGGGAGTTGGGAGGTCTTATTCAGCAACAGGTGTGCAATGCCAATTTGAAGGAATCTCACAGAACAGAATTCAAGTGATGAAACTAGGGACTCGGGAGGAATAACCCATTCAACCTTCTTACAGGGTGCACTCACATTGTATTACATTTACATTTACATTTTAGTCATTTAGCAGACGCTCTTATCCAGAGCGACTTACAGGAGCAATTAGGGTTAAGTGCCTTGCTCAAGGGCACATTAACGTCATTTAGCAGACGCTCTTAACCAGAGCGACTCACAAATTGGTGCGTTCACCCTATAGCCAGTGGGATAACCACTTTACAATTTGGGGGGGGTAGAAGGATTACTTTATCCTAACCCAGGTATTCCTTAAAGAGGTGGGGTTTCAAATGTCTCCGGAAGGTGGTGAGAGACTCCGCTGTCCTGGCGTCGTGAGGGAGCTTGTTCCACCATTGGGGTGCCAGAGCAGCGAACAGTTTTGACTGGGCTGAGCGGGAACTATGCTTCCGCAGAGGAAGGGGAGCCAGCAGGCCAGAGGTGGATGAACGCAATGCCCTCGTTTGGGTGTAGGGACTGATCAGAGCCTGAAGGTACAGAGGTGCCGTTCCCCTCACTGCTCCATAGGCAAGCACCATGGTCTTGTAGCGGATGCGAGCTTCAACTGGAAGTTCATAAATGTGTTTCAGTGTAGTAGATAAGATTGACAATGTTACCACAATATGATCATTCATCCTTGTCCAGAAACAACACTATGTACTTTTAATTAGATCTAAAATAATTGGATAAGTGTAAATAGCATCGCTGTAGCCCCATCTTGCCTTCTGATAGGTGGAATATTCAACACTGCTTATACCTGTTCCTGGCAGTGGCTAGGCTCTAGGCTAAGGGGTAGGATCTAGTGGCTGTTTGTGAACCAGGCCCCAGAGAGAGACACCATCAGTGGCGACCTGTCATTCAGGGCAGGTGTTTTGCATGTTATTTTGGCATTAATACGTGTCACATATCAGTTTGCAAACAATGTAAAAAATACATATATCATTGAGTTAATAAAGCCGCATACAAACATGGTCTCTTCTTTGCTTTCTTGAGTAAGGCAGCTCCAAAATGCAGGTGTTTCGGCCTTGCTCAGTGGTTTCTGTGGTGGTGGGGCAGCCAGCGGAAAATACGGAGCGTAGGGGTTGGTAATGTCCTCTAGTAGCGCCATGATTGGCTCAGTGTTCTGTCATTCATTGGGACACTACGTCACCACCAAGTCTAAGGGTAGAGTTAGAAAATTCAAGCCCCTTGGGTGCTGCCATAGTTACATTAGAAGTGCCCATCCAAGAAGGCTCAAGGTCATTGGCCACAGATAAAATGGAGTCAAATTACGTTATATCTACAGTAGCTTTGATTGGACTGATCATGTCAACATCATACATTCAAAATCTTAGCTAGCAGTCATCATCATGAGTCAAGTCGACAATCTACTAGCAAATCCTTTTTATCCTTGTCATCTGAAGAGAAATAATGAATGGAAATGATAGATAATACGTATCGGTGCTCATCGGCCATTGGACATAAACATTACACAACAAGTTGTAAATCTCAAATTCAACAATGAGGTTTGGAAGCGATCACTAGCCTGCTATTCAGTGGAGTGGCTGTGTGGTCCCAAGTCTGGGTTTAAGAGTCTCTTTTCCAAATCTTAAAATGACAAACATTCAACATTGGCCATGCTGTCAATCCAGCATGATTTCTGCCGCGCTCAAAACAACTTAACTCGGAACTGGGAGATCTGACTTCAGTGAGTTCAAGACAACTGGGAACTCGAGAAAAATGAGCTCCAACTGGGAAAATACGTTTTGAACGGTCATCCAAATCGGAATTGTAAGTCGGGAATTCGGGCCTATTTCTAGAGCTACAACCTGAAGATCATCTGACGTTATCATGATTCAACCTTGTTTTTTTCAGAGTTCCCAGTTGTCTTGAAAGCACCATAAATCCAGAGAATGCCAGACTTTGATGGCCAAGTTTGATCAAAAAATTTGCCCACGAAGCACCGCTGTGCCACCTTCCTGTTCAAGTGAGCACAGCACAACAAGGTGAGTTCAAAAATGTATTGTATGCTGCTGCATAAATGATGTAATATGCCAGGGAGATATGTATACTGTAGCTAAGAAAGTAATACTAAGTGTATGTTGTGTAGTAAGCTGTTAGTTGCCCATGTGCCTCACCCTAATAGTTTGGTCTATTTTCCCCTCTTAATTTCGCCTACTGTTCTGACTTGGTGGTGCACATGTAGCCTATAACCTGTTTTAGAGAGATGTAATCATCGAATATTGTAAGAGCTTTCATTGTCTGCTTATATGCCCCCTTTATTTATCCTACGGTTCTGACTGTGTACAGGGAGAATACTATAAGAACGGCCCATGTTCTGAATTCTGTCTCTGTACATTTCAAAAGTGCTGAACAAATATACGGACTACGTCCATCCTAGCTCGCTCATTAATGTCTTAATCAAAATGACGGATTGCCTCTTATCCACTCGTCGTTCCCTTATGCCATAGTTTGTACATTTGTCAGTAGAAACCACATTTGTCAGTAGAAACCACATTTGTTTAAGCAAGTCAGCCATATCAGCTATGTTTTAAAAAAAGGCAGGAAATGAGGGTGAATTAACTTTTTTGCTGCCAGAAAATGCTCCGCTGATAGCCAGGTGTAGCGGTGGTAAGGATTCACTCCATGGTGCTGAAAAGAAAGCTCTGCTGCTGGGACAGCTTTATGTAATGTAAATTTTTAAATGTAATGTAGACCCTAACAGTTTGTGGGCACCATTTGTCACCGTTATAGTGCAATGAATGTATCGTTTAGTGTTGTGTTGTGATTTTGCTGGCATGCATCAAAAAAACATTTTTTTTGTTTGCCCCATCAAGATTGACATGCTAAAATCGCCACTGGATGAGGCTATCTCTATAGTTTTGTAATACAATGCCTTCAGTAGTGATGGGGCCATCTCTATAGTTCTGTAATACGATGCCTTCAGTAGTGATGGGGCCATCTCTATAGTTCTGTAATACAATGCCTTCAGTAGTGATGGGGCCATCTCTATAGTTCTGTAATACGATGCCTTCAGTAGTGATGGGGCCATCTCTATAGTTCTGTAATACGATGCCTTCAGTAGTGATGGGGCCATCTCTATAGTTCTGTAATACGATGCCTTCAGTAGTGATGGGGCCATCTCTATAGTTCTGTAATACAATGCCTTCAGTAGTGATGGGGCCCTCTCTATATTTGTGCTCTTCTTACTTTGTACAATTGTCTATATTGGATTTCTGCACTATTTTATATATATATATATATATATATATATATATATATATATATATATATATTATTTGATGTATGTTTGTCTGTAACTGTAGTAGCCATATGGCAGTACAGATTATAGTATGGGACACTATACCAACAAATTTGAGAGGAACATCTTTTTTTGTAAATGTATTTATTGGTTCTTAAAATGTTGATGAGACAAATGTAATGAATTGAAGGTTATTTGTTGATGTAAAAATCGAAATGTACAGATTTTAAGGTTATGTCATTAGAGTTGGGGTGGGGGGTCCCTATGCCACAGTCCTATCTAGCTACTCCCTCACACTCTCCATGTCCCACATATACATACACAGTCATATGTCTCCCCCACTCTCACCCCCTCCCACTGTAGGCACCCTGTCTAACCTCACTGAATGATGAATAGAGAGAGAGAGAGAGAGAGAGAGAGAGAGGACAGTTCAAGGGCATGCAATACCACACTGGGCTCCCTGCCAATGAAAGAAGGGATTATTTCACATGGCTCTGGTCTCCTGCTGGAATGCTACTGACCATACAGGCAGGGTGGGGATAAGATTAAGGTATTACCCTCATGACCCTCATCTTACTTAAAGGGATAATTCTCTAAAACGTCATGCTTTTTAGGTCTTTCGTTGCAGACCTCTAATGTACTGATACACTTTTATTTCAGCCTAAATGTAGCCGCCTGTTTCCGTGTGCCGACGGTGACCTTTTTTTTGACGATACAGAGGTACTTTTGAGGTTCCGCCACAGATTTCAGGATGCCCCACTCCCCTACCTTGCTGTTCCACTGGAACAGGCATTTCTTGTCTAATATGGCTTTCTCCATGTCTGTTATCTCACGTAGCTGTGGATGTAGAGAGAGGATTTGTTAAAGACTGTGGTTAAAGTGTCCGCCCTGAGATTGGAACGTTTGGGGTTCAATCCCAGGTCGAGTCATACCAAAGACTTAGGACGTGATGCCTCACTGCTTGGCACTCAGCATTAAATAGACAGTGCATGACAGTGTTTCTGTACTTAATTCCAAGAGACAGAAACAATCTTCCAGAAATACAGTGGCTTGCGAAAGTATTCACCCCCCTTGGCATTTTTCCTATTTTGTTGCCTTACAACCTGGAATTAAAATATATTTTTTGGGGGGTTTCTATCATTTGATTTACACAACATGCCTACCACTTTGAAGATGCAAAATATTTTTGTGTGTGAAACAAACAACAAATAAGACAAAAAAAAACATTCTTTCCATTTTTAATATTGGATTTAATGGTGCGCCGTGGGATGTTCAAAGTTTCTGATAAAACATTTTAACCCAACCCTGATCTGTACTTCTCCACAACTTTGTCCCTGACCTGTTTGGAGAGCTCCTTGGTCTTCATGGTGCCGCTTGCTTGGTAGTGCCCCTTGCTTAGTGGTGTTGTAGACTCTGGGGCCTTTCAGAACAGGTGTATATATACTGAGATCATGTGACACTTAGATTGCACACAGGTGGACTTTATTTAACTAATTATGTGACTTCTGAAGGTAATTGGTTGCACCAGATCTTATTTAGGGGCTTCATAGCAAAGGAGGTGAATACATATGCACGCACCACTTTATTGTTTCGAATTTTTTGAAACAAGTAATTTTTTTCAAAGCTGTCATCAAGGTAAAGGGTGGCTATTTGAAGAATCTCAAAAATAAAATATATTTTGATTTGTTTAACACTTGTTTGATTACTACATGATTCCATATGTGTTATTTCATAGTTTTGATGTCTTCACTATTATTCTACAATGTAGAAAATATAAAAAATAAAGAAAAACCTTGAATGAGTAGGTGTTCTAAAACTTTTGACCGGTAGTGTATATTTACCTTAATTGTATTCCTCTCGACAACAGGGTAAAACGTATTCCCCTTATGCAGGAAACCGAAAGCCATGGTAACAGAATTTGCATCCCCTTGATTAAAGTAGACGTTCACTGAAAAGGAAAATAGCAATATTATGTTTACTTCATACGATGTAATAAAGCCAAGATCTGCAACTTTTTCCAGACGTTTTTGTATTTTGTCTCATTGCCATAGAAATAATGAATTAACTAAGTAATGACTTCACTTAGAATGTGCCTTTTAGAGGGAAGAGATACAGTACACTCTTAGAAAAAATGGTTCCAAAAGAGTTATTCGGCGTCCCCCATAATAGGAAAACCCTTTTTGGTTCAAGGTAGAACCCTTTTGGGTTCCATGTAGAATGGGTTTTACATGGAACCCAAAAAGGTTCTACCTGGAACCAAAAATGGTCCCTCAAAGGGTTCTCCGTTGGGGACAGCTGAAGAATCCTTTTAGGTTCTAGATAGCACCTATTTTTCTAAGAGTGTAGGATTTATGGGTCTTCTGCAGAAATAACAAATGTCACACAATGCAGCAAAAAGCACCAATTAAATCCATCCACCTACCTTTCTCTCCCTGTTGTGACGACTTGACATAGATGACTGGATGGTTTGACTTGAGGGGTTTTCCAACCATGGCCAACTTCCCTGATTTCACCTCCATGTACTGTTTGATCACGTTTAGTCTTGGCATGTTAGATCTGTAGAACAACAAACATTTATTGGATCATATCTATGTGTGCGTGTGTGTGCGTGTGCATCAGGCATAACATAATGTGTCTCCAATGTGGGCTTATGAAGTTAGCAGCTAGCTAATCAAAGTTTTTCATTTGAGTAAGCTAGGGGGATATAACACAAGCCTAATGGTGACACCTCACACCTCAAAAACCTTTGGATAACTATAATGGACATTTGGACATACCATAACCTAGGCTGCACAAGAGTCCAGATAGTGCCAGATGAAAATCAAGCTGCGTTGGTAATAACAATATATGATTTATATTTGGGCATCTGAGCTTTGGAATGTTCCTTGGAATAGGTCGTTATCAATAAAATACACACAATTCGGTGCAGAGCATTTTCGATATGGCTGCTGTGGGGCAATGATAAATGTTATAACTATTAGGGTTTTAATATCATCACCTCTTGAATAGCATAGTCAGAACTACACATTTCCGATTATTCCACATTTAGCTCTATCAGAGTTGTACAGAAAGTAACTGCATGCTTTTCATGATGAGTAAACATCAATCGATCATGTAGTTTCAGATACGTGAGGGTAGCCTATCCATTAGCTAGCTAGCTAAGCAAACAACATGTCATTTAGCTTGCTTCATCAGAGATTAGGCTTTTGGCAAGAACTTGACATCGGCAAGTCCTCGACCTGTTAAAGTTGTCAGTCAGGCTATTGTCATGACTAGGGCTGTTATGGTGACCGGTGACCGTATTACCGCCACACCGGCAGTCACGAGTCATGAAGGCAGTCAAATTCCACGTGACCGTTTAGTCACGGTAATTAGGCTTCTCCAAGCTCTGATGCTGCTGCTGGTCATTAGTAGCCTACCAAACTTGCTAACTGCCTGGTACTCAGCACTCTATTGTCCCTGTAATCACTCTGACATCAATGCAAATGTAATCAAAAATCTAATCAAACACTTCATGAGAGCCCATGAGCTCATGTTGCGCAACAGTTCTATAGACTATGAAATTGTGTGAGAAAACAGAGTGATGGCCTCTATTAAAAAGAGGATCCCATCAGCTTTCTATAGACTAGGCCTACTATATTTGTTTCTCAACTTTCCTAATATTAAGTACATTGCTTCTCTTTACAACAGGAGTATAGCCTACCTGGCTAGTATGAAGATGAACCAGGGAAAAGCATCCTCCATCCGCTATTTATGTGCATAGATTAATTGTAATTTTTCCCCTGCCCCTGTTTCGAGACAGGTGCATGATAATGGTCCATTCTAAATCAAAACAAATTTCACATATATACTGTATTATTTAGTATATGTAAAGATGAAATCAAGAATAGTCTGATTGGTGACAATATTAGCACATCACTTGTGAATGATATATTATCACTTGTGAATGACGCCCAGCGTATCACAACTAAAGTGGCCAAATAACTTCTTAAAATGAAGCACATGAATCCGCTTTACAACGGGTGTTGAGCCTAACTGGCATACATAAGCAACGCATGAGTTTCAAGTTTGGGGAAGATAATTTTCACCATAGGGAAATGCACCTTTATAATAAAAGCATTACATGCATAATCGCATTTGCGGTAACTTTTGATAATGGTGTTTTCCCGCTAATGGAACATTTGCGCTTATAGCCTACTGCCGTGTGCGCATTGCTGCACTTATAATGTGAAAAGATGGCATAATTGTTTATCAACATTTTTAGCTAAACGTTCTGATCTGTTGCGCCAGCCTCATTGAGTAAAAAATGTTTTTTGATGCTAGTGGTTGTATTCATTTGTCCCAGACTATGTTTTGAATATTTATTTCTCGCACAGAATAGGTCAACTTTTGTACTATGGGGGATAGTAGACTGACATAGGCTAGTGCTTTTTCTGTTCGTTAGGCCTACTCATCTTGTTGGCTGACGAAAAGTACATGTGGATATCTTCAATATGCACCTCGAAATTGGATAAGGACGCGCGCAGTTGCGTCCCCGATGTGTCTGTTGATCACTTGTAGCCTGTAAGAAAGACCCGATCACTTGACGGAGAGCCATGTGAGTGAGAGGTGCTTCGGAGCACGCAGGGAGAAGGGAATTATGTTATATTGAGCACAACGGCCACTAGCTACTGGCCACTGGCCACAAAAGGCATGCATTTGTTTAGGGGAAATGCGAGGCATTATCAACTGCTTGTCAAATTGTGATTGAGAGACTGATGAAGTATGTACAGCCTGTACAAAAAAACTAAGCAGAACTAATGCCTTTCATGCTACTTTTTTCAAATCATCATTAGGGTCGCATCATGCAGCCTTAGAATGTATTAAAAAATCGAAACATATAGCCCAATGTGATGGGTGATTTGAAGGAGTCAGGCGCAGGAGGGTAAATCACAGGGAAAAACAAAACAGGCACACTGGAACTAACAAGGCACACAGGGAAAATTACCCGGCAATACAAAATACAAGGCGCTCAACCGAGCTTCACTCTCCTCACAATAAACAATCACACACAAAGACACGGGGGTAGAGGGAACACTTATACAGGTACTGATGAGGGGGATATGAACCAGGTGTGTGTAATAAACAAGACAAAACAAATGGAATGATGAGATGAGGAGTGGCAGTGGCTAGAAGGCCGGTGACGACGAACACCGAAGCCTGCCCGAACCAGGAGAGGAGGCAGCTTCGGAGGAAGTCGTGACACCCAATGTTTGTATCACAACTAAAGTTACATAAATAACTCTAAATTAAGCATATAGGAGTACCTGTTTCTTTGTTAACCGCTCAACACAGAATATCTCCATGTGCGCAATCCTTCAAATCGTTTGTTCAATTGTATTCTTCATACTATAAAATAATGCCACAGAATTCTTAGCAAATCTTGTCTGCTAAATGAACTAGTCAGATCAGGACCTAACAATTTGTTAAAATATTTTTAACCTTTATTTGACTAGGCAAGTCAGTTAAGAACAAATTCTTATTTACAATGACGGCCTGCCCCAGACCAATTGTGCGCCGCTTTACAGGACTCCCAATCACGGCCGGTTGAGATACAGCCTGGAATCAAACCAGGGTCTGTAGTGACGCCTCAAGCACCGAGATGCAGTGACTTTGACCGCTGCGCCACTCGGGAGCCCAAAAATATAAGGACAACTCTGAGTATGCTATTCTGTTCTTTCCTTCATATCATGTTTCTTTAGACCTGTCTAAATTACATGGATTTATTAGACTTTTTCAAATGTAGATGTTCCAAAGGTCTGCATCAGTGGCTTGTAGGCTATGCGTGGAAGACAGGATATGTTAATTAACATTTAGCGGTCAATTACAGTGACCGGCAGTTATTTGCTTGACAATCACAGGCTGACGAAATGTTGTGACCGCCACAGCCCTAGTCATCACCACTATAGATGATGTCGTGACGTGACTTACTTTAATGTATGACTGTTATTTATCGAATCACCTAACTATGTTTAATTGTCACTAGATTAAATGAATCATGTAACAATTAACTCATTAGGAATTTGGGGCACCACGGAAGAAGTTGTTTAACGAGTTACGATCTCCCGAATTAAACTCTTAGAAGATGTATATGTTATATATATCTATAACAGTCACTTATTAAATAATTACTTCTTATCAGTCTCATTCTGAACGTTGCATAATCCTTGAACCTGCAAAAACCCTAACCTTATTGATGAATCAGCAATACACAAATTGGCTTAATTATTTATTTACTAACTAACTAAATAATAACACAATACAAACACACACACATAGGTTATTGATTACTAACGTAATACAATGAAAACAGGTCCCTAGTGGACTGGTCTAACATTAGCATGAATGCTTGGGTAGAAGGAGGGTCAGAGTGGAAGGGAGAGACAGAGATTCAAACTATCGTGGTTACTTTGGAAACTATGCTCACAGTAATCATAATACTTATGCACCCTAATAACGCTAATTCGGATTAGAAATGCAACATGTGTTTACGTGTTGCTGTCCTCGATAGTTGAGTTGATGATGTAGGACTCTGGTTTGCCCACCAGAGATCTCAATGTTCTTGGTAGAGTTTCTGGTCGTAGTGATGGTTAGAATGGATACTTCAGATGTACCAGCGGTTGTCTGAGAGGGATTGTCCTCTCCTCTCGTATCTTTAGTGGAAGTTCTCTAGACGACTATACATGCCAGCTGCAGACTGAGATGATAAGGTCTAGTGCATTGTCTTCTTCTTCACCTCGTGTAGAGGTTGAGAGTTTCAGAGTTTCTCCATTTCAAACGTGTGGACTAACGTCTCACGTTTTCTGGTCTTTCTAGTCTAACCATTTTGTAACGTGTAGCTTCAGTTTCTCGCTTCTTGGTCTTGTAGAGTGTCAACCATTTTAAGCCGTGGGGCTTACTGATCTGGTAGAAATTCAACCATTTGCAACGTTGGGCTCACGCTTCACATCTGCTGGTCTAAAGGTTGATTTGTTTTTCAAGGCTTTTTATGCACTCGGGGTAAAAGGGGCGTGTTTGTGCTCATCTGGGCGTGGCCACTGACTGAGAACAAATCAATATGGAAAACAATAATCTCATCTAGAATGCTATAATCACATTGTCATCTTCACAAAAGTATTATTATACTTAATCATTCGTTTTATACAACAAATAGATGCAAACCTCATAACTGGGAAGTGTACCCCCCACCCCAGAGATACAGTTATGTTTGTCACGACTTCATCCGAAGCTGCCTCCTCTCCTGGTTCGGGCAGGCTTCGGCGTTCGTCGTCACCGGCCTTCTAGCCACTGCCGCTCCTCATCTCATCATTCCATTTGTTTTGTCTTGTTTATTACACACACCTGGTTCATATCCCCTCATCAGTACCTGTATAAGTGTTCCCTCTGCCCCCTTGTCTTTGTGTGTGATTGTTTATTGTGAGGAGAGTGAAGCTCGGTTGAGCGCCTTGTATTTTGTACTGCCGGGTAATTTTCCCTGTGTGCCTTGTTGGTTCCAGTGCGCCTGTTTTGCACACTGGACTGTTTTGACGCATTACTGCGTAACTCTGTATTCCGGAATAAATCCTGTTATTCTGTGATTTACCCTCCTGCGCCTGACTCCTTCAAATCACCCATCACAATGTTGTTCCACCGTCTTTAATGACATCACAACATAGTAATGAATTTGACATGATTGTTCTTTAAGTCCCACCAAACATTTCCCACATACTTTTAAGTAGGAGTTGTTTCATTATCCACTTTTGGATGTTGGAGTTTTGGCGGGAAGACTTCCTTTGTTAACAAAGGGGTCCTTTCTCCCAATACTTCATGGCAAGGAAGGGAAAGTCTCTGCAAGGAATTTATGACCGGTCATAAAACTGGCCCCCAGGAAAGGGGGTGTTCAAACCTTTGCCTAGCAGGAATCTTTGACCCTCAGTCAATGAAAGCAAGTTATGACAATGACAAGCAAATCAAACAATATTTGGATATAGTCTTCTAGTTTATCTCCTAAACGTTAGCTTGTTAGCTAACTAGCCACTTCAGAGACTTAGCATTGTGGTGCCAGGACAACAACATCTCCCTCAATGTCAGTAAGACCAAGGAGCTGATCATGGACTATAGGAGAAAGAGGGGAGAACACGCCCCCATCCACATCGACAGGGCTATTGTGGAGCGGGTGAAGAGCTTTAAATTCCTTGGCGTCCATATCACTAAGGACTTAACATGGTCCACATACACCTGCACAGTCGTGAAGAGGGCACGACAACACCTCCTCTCCCTTAGGAGGCTGAAAAGATTTGGCATGGGCCCTCAGATCCTCAAAACGTTCTACAGCAGCACCATTGAGAGCATCTTGACTGGCTGCATCACCACTTGGTATGGCAATTGCACTGCTGTTGACCACAAAGCGCTACAAAAGGTGGTGCCGACAGCCCAGTACATCATTGGGGCCAAGCTCCCTGCCATCCAGGACCTCTATATCAGGCTGTGTCAGAGGAAGGCCCGAATAATTGCCAAAGACTCCAGCCACCCAAGCCATAGACTGTTCACTCTGCTACTGTCCAACAGGCTCCGAGACAGCTTCTTTCCATAAGACTGCTAAATAGTCAATTAATGGTACCCAAACTATCTGCACTGACTCTATCTTGCACTGACCCTACGCACACTTACTACACTTTATATACACACCATATACACACTCACTCACTCACACACTCACTCACTCACACACACACACTACACTGTCACTCCCACACAAATCCTTCACACATTCAAACACTACCTACGCACACACATATCACACACACACTGTAAAACCGGATAAGTTACAGCTACTCCAAAAATTTGAGGAAACCAATGACCTAAAAAAAAATGTTTTATGAAACTTAAATAGCTGAAGTGAGCAGTACTACTTTCATATGAGTAATACAAATGCCGTTTTTCTTTTGTAAGGTAATTTAACGCCCCCACTAAACCACGCCTCCAATAATTTCCCAGTGTGCCTTGCCTTTTCGATTGAATTGTAGAGTTACCACCCATCACTGTACAGTGGGGGAAAAAAGTATTTAGTCAGCCACCAATTGTGCAAGTTCTCCCACTTAAAAAGATGAGAGAGGCCTGTAATTTTCATCATAGGTACACGTCAACTATGACAGACAAATTGAGAAAAAGAAATCCAGAAAATCACATTGTAGGATTTTTAATGAATTTATTTGCAAATTATGGTGGAAAATAAGTATTTGGTCACCTACAAACAAGCAAAATTTCTGGCTCTCACAGACCTGTAACTTCTTCTTTAAGAGGCTCCTCTGTCCTCCACCCGTTACCTGTATTAATGGCACCTGTTTGAACTTGTTATCAGTTTAAAAGACACCTGTCCACAACCTCAAACAGTCACACTCCAAACTCCACTATGGCCAAGACCAAAGAGCTGTCAAAGGACACCAGAAACGAAATTGTAGACCTGCACCAGGCTGGGAAGACTGAATCTGCAATAGGTAAGCAGCTTGGTTTGAAGAAATCAACTGTGGGAGCAATTATTAGGAAATGGAAGACATACAAGACCACTGATAATCTCCCTCGATCTCGAACGCAAGATCTCACCCCGTGGGGTCAAAATGATCACAAGAACGGTGAACAAATACTTATTTTACACCATAATTTGCAAATAAATTTATTAAAAATCCTACAATGTGATTTTCAGGAATTTTTTTCCTCATTTTGTCTGTCATAGTTGACGTGTACCTATGATGAAAATTACAGGCCTCTCTCATCTTTTTAAGTGGGAGAACTTGCACAATTGGTGGCTGACTAAATACTTTTTTCCCCACTGTATTTGTTAGTGACAGAGACATGCTTGTTGAATTCGTTCATTTTCAATCCTGTGGCCTTCACCAAGTGAATTCCTAGGCGAATATTATCATTATAATTGAACCATTACATACAGTGCATTCGGAAAGTATTCAGACACCTTCACTTTTTCCACATTATGTTACGTTACAGCCTTTTTCTAAAATGGATTCAATTAAAAATGTTCCTCATCAATCTACACACAATACCCCATAATGACAAAGCGAAAACAGGTTTTTAGAATTTTTTGCAAATGTATTACAAATTTTAAACATAAATACCTTATAAGTATTCAGACCATTTGCTATGAGACTCGAAATTGAGCTTAGGTGCATCCTGTTTCCATTGATCATCCTTGAGATGTTTCTACAACATTATTAGTCCACCTGTGGTAAATCCAATTGATTGGGCATGATTTGGAAAGCCACATCAAATCAAATCAAATTTTATTGGTCACATGCGCCGAATACAACAGGTGCAGACATTACAGTGAAATGCTTACTTACAGCCCTTAACCAACAGTGCATTTATTTTAAACACAAAAAGTAAGAATAAAACAACAACAAAAAAAGTGTTGAGAAAAAAAGAGCAGAAGTAAAATAAAGTGACAGTAGGGAGGCTATACAGTGGGGGAAAAAAGTATTTAGTCAGCCACCAATTGTGCAAGTTCTCCAACTTAAAAAGATGAGAGAGGCCTGTAATTTTCATCATAGGTACACGTCAACTATGACAGACAAAATGAGGGGAAAAAATCCAGAAAATCACATTGTAGGATTTTTAATGAATTTATTTGCAAATTATGGTGGAAAATAAGTATTTGGTCACCTACAAACAAGCAAGATTTCTGGCTTTCACAGACCTGTAACTTCTTCTTTAAGAGGCTCCTCTGTCCTCCACTCGTTACCTGTATTAATGGCACCTGTTTGAACTTGTTATCAATATAAAAGACACCTGTCCACAACCTCAAACAGTCACACTCCAAACTCCACTATGGCCAAGACCAAAGAGCTGTCAAAGGACACCAGAAACAAAATTGTAGACCTGCACCAGGCTGGGAAGACTGAATCTGCAATAGGTAAGCAGCTTGGTTTGAAGAAATCAACTGTGGGAGCAATTATTAGGAAATGGAAGACATACAAGACCACTGATAATCTCCCTCGATCTGGGGCTCCACGCAAGATCTCACCCCGTGGGGTCAAAATGATCACAAGAACGGTGAGCAAAAATCCCAGAACCACACGGGGGACCTAGTGAATGACCTGCAGAGAGCTGGGACCAAAGTAACAAAGCCTACCATCAGTAACACACTACGCCGCCAGGGACTCAAATCCTGCAGTGCCAGACGTGTCCCCCTGCTTAAGTCAGTACATGTCCAGGCCCGTCTGAAGTTTGCTAGAGTGCATTTGGATGATCCAGAAGAAGATTGGGAGAATGTCATATGGTCAGATGAAACCAAAATATAACTTTTTGGTAAAAACTCAACTCGTCGTGTTTGGAGGACAAAGAATGCTGAGTTGCATCCAAAGAACACCATACCTACTGTGAAGCATGGGGGTGGAAACATCATGCTTTGGGGCTGTTTTTCTGCTGATCCGTGTAAAGGAAAGAATGAATGGGGCCATGTATCGTGAGATTTTGAGTGAAAACCTCCTTCCATTAGCAAGGGCATTGAAGATGAAACGTGGCTGGGTCTTTCAGCATGACAATGATCCCAAACACACCGCCCGGGCAACGAAGGAGTGGCTTCGTAAGAAGCATTTCAAGGTCCTGGAGTGGCCTAGCCAGTCTCCAGATCTCAACCCCATAGAAAATCTTTGGAGGGAGTTGAAAGTCTGTGTTGCCCAGCGACAGCCCCAAAACATCACTGCTCTAGAGGAGATCTGCATGGAGGAATGGGCCAAAATACCAGCAACAGTGTGTGAAAACCTTGTGAAGGCTTACAGAAAACGTTTGACCTGTTTCATTTCCAACAAAGGGTATATAACAAAGTATTGAGAAACTTTTGTTATTGACCAAATACTTATTTTCCACCATAATTTGCAAATAAATTAATAAAAAATCCTACAATGTGATTTTCTAGAATTTTTTTTCTCATTTTGTCTGTCATAGTTGACGTGTACCTATGATGAAAATTACAGGCCTCTCTCATCTTTTTAAGTGGGAGAACTTGCACAATTGGTGGCTGACTAAATACTTTTTTCCCCCACTGTATATACAGGGGGGTACCGTTGCAGAGTCAATGTGCGGGGGCACCGGCTAGTTGAGGTAGTTGAGGTAATATGTACATGTGGGTAGAGTTAAAGTGACTATGCATAAATACTTAACAGAGTAGCAGCAGCGTAAAAAGGATGGGGTGGGGGGGCAGTGCAAATAGTCCGGGTAGCCATGATTAGCTGTTCAGACATACCTGTCTATATAAGGTCCCACAGTTGACAGTGCATGTCAGAGCAAAAACCAAGCAATGAGGTCGAAGGAATTGTCCGTGGAGCTCCGAGACAGGATTGTGTCGAGGCACAGATCTGGGGAAGGGTACCAAAACATTTCTGCAGCATTGTCCCCAAGAACACAGTGGCTTCCATCATTCTTAAATGGAAGAAGTTTGGAACCACCAAGACTCTTCCTTGAGCTGGCCGCCTGGCCAAACTGAGCAATCGGGGGAGAAGGGCCTTGGTCAGGGAGGTGACCAAGAACGCGATGGTCACTCTGACTGAGCTCCAGAGTTCCTCTGTGGAGATGGGAGAACCTTTCAGAAGGACAACCGTCTGTCTCTGCAGCACTCCATCAATCAGGCCTTTATGGTAGAGTGGCCAGACGAAGCCACTCCTCAGTAAAAGGCACATGTCAGCCCGCATAGAGTTTGCCTAAAGGCACCTTAAGGACTCTGACCATGAGAAACAAGATTCTCTGGTCTGATGAAACCAAGATTGAACTCTTTGGCCTGAATGCCAAGCGTCACGTCTGGAGGAAACCTGGCACCATCCCTACGGTGAAGCATGGTGGTGGCAGCATCATGCTGTGGGGATGTTTTTCAGTGGCAGGGACTGGAAGACTAGTCAGGATCAAGGGAAAGATAAACAGAGCAAAGTACAGAGAGATCCTTGATGAAAACCTGCTCCAGAGCGCTCAGGACCTCAGACTGGGGTGAAGGTTCACCTTCCAACAGGACAATGACCCTAAGCACACAGCCAAAACAACGCAGGAGTGGCTTCAGGACAAGTCTCTGAAAGTCCTTGAGTGGTCCAGTTTAATCCATTTTAGAATAAGGCTGTAACATTAAAAAAAAGGTGGAAAAAGTCAAGGGGTCTGAATATTTTCCGAATGCACTGTATATCATAAGGCCTTATACAGTGGCCTGAAACTCATAGTTTACAGGCCACATCAGGCCTGCAAGTAGGGTTGCAAAATTCAACAAACTTTCCCAAAATAAATTCCAGTCATCTTCCAACCAGGATTTCTGGCAAAACTGGGAAATGTACCAGAAGTTGCAACCCAATGCTGGCTTGTAAAGTGATGTGTAATTCCTAGCTAGCATTAGGCTATCCAACAGTTGAAATTTGTATTCACCCACAACCTGCATTCATAATGACTGCCAGGTTTGAGAACAGTGGGAGGAAACTACCTAAGCCATTGAAACTGGAACAACCATTTCAATAACAGGTGCAAAAATTCAATGCTTGGATTAGTTTAGAATTGTATTTATTTATCTTTGTGTTGCATAACGTTTAATCAATCAATCACTCAATGCAAAAACACAGATATTAAAAAGATTTCCAAAAAATCTACCTGCAGTAGAGCATGCTGGGAAATAAAGTTAATTTGTTATCATATCTTTAAAAAACAGTTGGTGTGACTTCTCATTTAGTTTTGAGTCAGTACCACATAAACATTTAAAGTAATAATGACTTTTCATTGACTTTGAGTGCAACTTACTAGAAGTATTTGGGTTAATAATGCAGTGCACTTTTACACTCATCATATGCTGCTCAGTTCTTTATTCTTATTATTATCAATCCAGATGCCTAGTCACTACCCTGTCTTCATGTACATATCTAACTCAAATACCTCGTCCCCCTGCACACTGATCTGGTACTGCTACTCCCTGTATATAGCTCCCACATTGATCTGGTACTGCTACTCCCTGTATATAGCTCCACACTGATCTGGTACTGCTACTTCCTGTATATAGCTCCACATTGATCTGGTACTTGTACTTCCTGTATATAGCTCCCACATTGATCTGGTACTGCTACTTCCTGTATATAGCTCCACATTGATCTGGTACGGGAACTTCCTGTATATAGCGCCACATTGATCTGGTACTGCTACTTCCTGTATATAGCTCCACATTTATCTGGTACTGCTACTTCCTGTATATAGCTCCACATTGATCTGGTACTGCTACTTCCTGTATATAGCTCCACATTGATCTGGTACTGCTACGTCCTGTATATAGCTCCACATTGATCTGGTACTGCTACTTTCTGTATATAGCTCCATTCTTGTGTATTTTTATTTATTTATCTTGTGTTATTTACTTCTTCTTTTTTTAATGTATGCTGCATCTTTAGGAGATATTCTTAAGCAAGCATTTCACTGTAAAGTCAAAAGCAGTTAGTTGTAGGCTATTCGGCGCATGTGATAAATACAATGTGATTTCATCATCTGTTATACAGTGTGGGCAGTATCAGAGGGAAAGAGAGAGGATGAGATCTAGTATGAGGGAGAAGGGGATACAGGAAATTAGTTTAAAGAGTATTTTGAGTAGAACGTCATTAGATATAGTCTCAAATATTTTGTTATCTTTTTTAAGAGCAACGGGGCTGGCAGGTAGGATTTAGTTTCTCCCTGTCTCTGGCCCACACTCCAGTACAGTAGGTGGCGGTAATGCACCATAACGTTGGATGCCAACCGCCGATAAACCCCACTGAAGAAGAAGAAGAAGAAGATTGCATGCATATCATCGCATTTGCGTAGCCATTGTTGCCAACTTATCGACTTTGTCGCTATATTTAGTGAGTTCAGACCCCTCTAGCGACACATTTTCAAAAAAGCGACTAGCGACAAATCTAGCGACTTTTTCTGGTGTTATTGGAGACTCTGACGTGAAAGCACGTATCGTTCTTACTCTTCTCAACGAGCAGCGGGTACTGCCGTGGGCCCCACCCCTCACTTTTTGTCTCTCCCACTAAGTTATTCCTCTCTCCTAGAGCGTCCATCACAATTACATGCCAATTATGCAAATTAGGTGATGCCGTCATTTAGCGACGTTTAGGACAGCCAATAGCTACTTTCCTTACTGAGGAGTTGGCAACACTTTAGTGGCATAGACCAGTAGAGTAGACGCATTTACAGACGATGCACACATGGGGAACATTTTAGTAGCCTAGGGTCCAGGAAAAATGTGGCCTTTTATAAACGCAATTCTACATCATTTTACATGACTGGAGACTTTGGCAGAATATGTTTTAATACCGCACAAATGATCGAAATGACAGGCTACTTTGACACTGACAAACTGAGAATCTGAGATCAATAAAAATCCAATCCTTGAATCCATCAATAGCATAGGCCTAGGTGTGTGGAGACACATATTGTAGGCTACAATATGAGGAGGAAATTATAGTCCTAAAAATGCTTTCCAGTTTTACTGACTCACCCAATGCTGGTGATGGCGGATGCGTTCGTGCCAAAAGCCTATTATTCGCTCTTGTTTTACTTTGTTTTACATTTTTTTTCCAAACTGTGTTTTCATGCGATTGCATTTTAAAAATTACGAAAGGTCTGTTTTGTCAGCATGCTGTGACAGATTTGCCAAAACGGAGATCTGCCGGATCCTGTTCAATTGATGTTTACTGATCATGAAATGCATCCAGTTACTTGCTGTATAAGTCTTATGATAGAGCTAAATATGCGCAATTGTTTTGCATGGAATAATCGAACATGCGTACTTCTGACTATGCTCTTCAAGAGGTGATGATATTACAACCAAATAGTTAACATTTATTTAACAATCCCTTGAAAACGACACGCAGTTGTCAATTGTTTTAGCGGAGCCCCACAGCAAGCAAATCGAACGCTCTGCACCTTATTGTGAAGTTTTATTGATAACGACCTATAGTCCTGTTGGATCATACTGACAGGCAGCACTTCGGATATTACTCCACAAATTGGGTTGAAGAAATGTAACCAGGTTGTATTCTTCAGCAATGTGTAAACTACACTTCCCTACCTACTTATTTGGACAGTGAATATAAAACTTTGATTTTGGCTCTATACTCCAGCATTTGAGTATACAGCCAAATTAAATGTTTTAGCTTCACTGTTCAAATAAATATGTAGGGGAGTCTAGCTATATAATTAATTGAAATAACCATAAACAGAAGGGAAATTGCAGATTGTACCTTCACATTTTATAATCTTCATAAACATACTTGATTTAGTAACACATTTCTTCATTTACAAATGGCAATGCATCCAATCCATTGAATACAGTTTTTGATACAAAATACCTCTATAGATTTATGAAAATGCGAAATATCACTTTCAGCAGAATGAAAACAAATATTTCAAACCAAATAAAATACACTTGCTTAGAAAACATGTCCTGAAGCACTTTGGCGTTTATTTTTATCACACCAGAGAGAATGAGAGAAAGTGGAATTTACATACTGTACTTTCTCCGTTGCCTCTTCTCGTGGAAGCTGAATTGTAGAAGTCTGGTCTGGAGCTGCAATGCTGTTGGCTTTCTCCACTCTGCCCCCAAATATCAAGGTTTGAGCGCATGTGAAAAGCTTCAGCAATCCCACGCAAACGGGGGCGAAATTGATGAGTAATGTGTGCTCGGAACACTCGAAACCTGAATAATAGTTGCAGTCCAAACTCAAAGTAGACAGCCCTCGGCCCTAAACCCTCAGCCCTTGAATTACGTTTTACATCGTCACATCAGAGTGTACCTTAAACGCAGTGCTTAGTGAAATCATTCAGAATAGCCTACTACACCACGAGAAGGCCTATCATTTAGCCACAGAGGATCAATAGCTTCAATTTGTTTTACATTTTTTATAGCCTAGCTGTGGATATAGCCTAATAACAAGGCATAGTCTACAGTTGGGAACGCGCTGCAAATCTATCCGTGAACAAACAGCATTCAGACAGACCTAACAGACCTTTCGCAATATATTTCAAATATAATCGCGGGAAAACACAGGTTGTAAAGCATATGGCTCCTGATGAAAAGAGAATACTATAGGGTACCAAAATATTTGATCAACTTCCAAATATTGTTTTACAAAGTAAAACAAGAGAGATTAGATAGGCTTTTGGCATGAGGGCCTCTGACATCACCAACGAGTGATGCACATCATTGGGTGATTCAGAAAAACTGGAAAGCATTTTTAGGACTATAATTACAGGTAGCTTAGTGGGTAAGAGCGTTGTGCCAGTAACCGAAAGGTCGCTGGTTCTAATCCCCGAGCCGACTAGGTGAAACATCTGTCGATGTGCCCTTAAGCAAGGCACTTAACCCTAATTGCTCCTGTAAGTCGCTCTGGATAAGAGCGTCTGCTAAATAAATAATAATAATAATAATAATAATAATTTCCTCCTCATATTGCAGCCTACAATATATCTCCACACACCTAGGCCTAGGCTATTGATGGATTCAAGACAAGGTCGTGTTTATTGATCTCAGTTTGTCAGTGTCAAAGTAGCCTGTCGTTACGATCATTTGAGCAGTATTAAAAAAGATTCTGCCAAAGTCTCCAGTCATGTAAAATGATGTAGAATTGCATGAAATGCATTTTTAAAAGGCCACATTATTCTCGGACCCTAGGCTACAAAAAATGTTCCCCATGTGTGCAACTTCTGTAATTGCCTGTACTCTACTGCTCTATGCCACTAATGCAAATGCAATGATATGCATGCAATGCTTTAATAGAAAGGTGTTTTTTTCTCTCTCATGCGTTCTGGTACCTCAGAGCTCCCCAGGTCACCCCCCTCTCACACTCAGCACTGCTTAAATGTCCCTTGCCAAAGTGAGGGAGAGTAATGATTTGAGGCAACGTCCTTGGTGGAAATCTTGAAGTTGAGCTTAAAAACAACCAACCTAAAGCTATTAATGTACTTAGCAAGCTAACGTAGATAGCTAGCATTCCTGTCAGGTAGCTAGCTACAGTTACCCATAGTTGGCTAGCTAGTTTTATAGTTTGGGGGCATGGTTATGGCATTGAACTGAACGGACGTGTTTTTAGTGCTCTCCTGCCAATTTCGGCGAAACTTCTTTGAATCTCTTATTTTAAATCCTCGTAACACGAACAGCAATTTTCTTGGACAATTTCAGGCGTATCTACATCCATTATGAATCGACTTAAACATAGAAGAACATCTCGCATCGACAACGTGGTCCAGGCTAGGCCAGTTAGCCCTGCTAATTCAGCCAGCTCTATTAACCCAGTTAGCCCTGCAAGCTCCTCACACCACGTTTCCAACATGACAACCAACGATGTTGACGACCTAAACCAGAACCAGAACCAAGGGGTTTTGGAAGCAATCTTTGCCATGAGGGCGGACTTTTCCACCAAACTCGAAGGTGTCCTAACAGGGATTAGTGAGGTTAAACATGCCTACTCCACGCGCTGGATGAAGCAGAGGAACGCATTAGCATGGTGGAAGATACTGTCATCACTGTCAAAACAACAACCTAAAAGTTGGAAAAACAGGTGGCCGACTTTACTTCAAAACTAAGCTTGCTCGAGAACCACCACAGGAGATCTAATTCGAGGCTGGTAACTCTACCCAAAAAAAGTGGAAAATGGTGCGCATTGAAAGAGCCCATCGGCTTCCGGCTCCTACAGGCCCGAGAAACCACCCCTCTCCTCGAGTCCTTATCATGAAGTTTCTCAACTTTCAAGACAAAGTCAGAGTGATAAGGAAAGCCAAGGCTAAGGGCAAGGTGATGTACGGGGACCAAGAGATCATCTTCTTCTCTGACCTATCCACGGACCTGCACCGAAAAAGAAAAGGCTACGACAAGGTCAAACGTCAGCTCAGGTCCCTCAAAATTACCTATGGAATAGCCTTCCCAGCTAAACTATGTCTGACTTACAATGGAAGGTCACACGAGTTTGAATCTCCCTCTCAAGCTGAGGCGTTCATCCGTGGCATACAACGTGAATCTTCTTCCTAGTCATGTTGCCACTGTGAAGTTTACCACCACTGGACTATGGAGAATTAAACCACCTTGGATTATGTGACTGTTGGCAAGCTAACTAACATTAGCTAATTTATTAGCTGCTACTGTAGTACTGTAGCTAGCATAACAGGTAAGTGAATAACATGGCGAGCTAGCCCACTCAAAATGTCCTTATATTACTTGTAGCCTGTATGTGCTCACCAGTTAGCTCAGTTTCTTCTATATGACAGGCGAGATAGCTGTCCATTGAACGTTGGACGTCATGTTTACGTTTATTTTTGTTATGTTGATAATTCTCTTCCATTGGATTACATAAACCACTGTAAAATGCCGGCGAAGATGTTTAGCTCCATGTCAACGAACTCGAAATGGCTAACGTTGCCTCACTTATTTAGCCAGTGAACCAGCCTTAACACAGCGGGACCTTATTCATTCATCCTGCACCACCGAGAAGCATCGGGACTACTTTATATGAAGACTTAAGTTTCAATCATATCCTTGGACTAAAATGATCGACACTCACGTGCAAGCCTGACATCAACATCATGTGCAAAGGGCCTTTGGGTAACGTAGCACATATTCAATGGTATCTATTTTTCTCACGTAGTGTCATGGAAATTCTAATCAATTGAGAGAGACTTCAAACAATCAATCTTTATTTGATATCGATTAATTATTGCAATAATGGAGCTGGTCAACGACCCACCCATAGGTGATTAGTTGAGAGCCCAACGAACAGGAAATGCTGACGTCTTATATAGTGGGCCTTAAAAAGCTTAGTCATGGCTTGTTCCACCCCTCCCCGGCAGATCAGGAGCTACCTTGTTTTCTTCTTGTGGCTATGTGTATCGGGTCATAGCACACAAACAAGTGATAACTTTAGCTCCGTTACTACTAATTTCTCCACACAGCTGCACCCTTGGAAGATAGTAAAAGACAGAATGAACTGAAAAACTGTGGTCACTCTGAGGCGCTTTGTCTTGACCATGTGACCAGGTTACTCAGAAGCAAAGAGAAATTGAAACAATACAGGTCTATCTGTTCCTCAAGTTTATCTCTATCCCATGTCCTTGACTACATGCCCAGACCAGCTGCATGGAGCTAGAGGGAACCATCCTTATGAAAAGCACAGCATTGGTAGTTGACATGTCTCTACTATTGTTAAGCATATTAATTGTTAACTACTCATATTGAACAAATCAGGTAAATACGTAATTTTTCTCCCACAGTAGCCTGTTCCTTTCTGATCTTTGATATTTGTTTTGGTTTATAAACTTACCATGGTATACTACGTTAACGCTATATGTATGGGCCATTTTGTTACTTGGTAGCTACTAGCAGCAGACCCTGTATTGTGGATCATCTACAACTATTTTGGACTGTCCATACTGTAACATTAACGTTAGTCAGGCTTCACTAATTAGCATTACTGTTTTAGGTAGAGCTATTCTTTGCTACTTTTCAAATGAATACTACGTGATATTTCACATATCTTGCTATATATATGCCTTTTGTTGTGATATTTCACATAACATCTTGCAAGATATGCCTTTTGTTTTGTTCGTGAGGAGTAATGGCCGAGAGAAGGCAGGAGACACTTTGTTTTGTTTAGCGTCGCTAAAATTAGACTGCTCCCTTTAATGGATCAGTTGTCAACCAGGCTACACTTTACGATTAGGGGGAGGTGGGAGAGGAAGGGTTGGGTGTCTCGGTTAGGGAGACAGGGGAATGGGGTTCAGTGTTTTACTGTTAGGATAGATTTATGTTTGTTTGTTCCAACAGATCTTTACATATTTTCATCACTACTAAATATTCATGCGGTCCTGGTGTTTACTAAACATATTTTAGATATGCCTTTATGCTATAGCTTATTCCATGTTTACATCTTTGGTTAAATGACTTCAAATGTAAAACTGAAATTTACTTAGTGGAATGTCCGTGGAGTTTGTAAACTATCCAAGCTCAAAACAGGTTATTACTAGGCTTAAACAACTTCATTCATTTATTGTGTTCCTACAAGAAACTCACTTGTTGAAGGATGAGCTACTTAAAGTATTCAGGAGATGGCAAGGGCAAGTAATAGCATCCTGTTTCTCCTCTCATTCACGTGGTGTTATGGTTTTAATTCACTAATCTCTTCCGTTTCAAGTGGATAATATTATAACTGGCAGATACATTTTGATACAGGGAACTCTTTTCAATGAGCGTATACATTTGGTTAATGTTTATGGTCCTAATGATGATAATCCCAAATTCTTTGAGAATGTATTTCTATTGATAGCCTCCCTTCCTGGTAAAGTCCTAATGGCAGGGGATTTTAATTGCACTCTTGATCCTCATCTAGATCGCTCCTCTGGTTTAGACACTTCCCACTCACAGAGTAGAAAGAAATTACAGCATTTCATTAAGGACTTAAATCTATGTGAACCTTGGAGGACTCAGAACCCGAGTAAAGGGGAGTATTCATGTTACTTGTCGACATTTAAATCATATTCTCGTATAGACTACTTTTTAGTTTCTTGCTCATTGCTTCCCAATGTAGCAGGAAGTGGATATGATAGTATTGTTCTGAGTGACCATTCTCCTGTGTCATTATTCTATAGGGATACAAAACTAGTAAAAGGATCCTCTAGATGGCATTTGCATCCCAGATGGTTACAGGCCCCAGACTTCTTACATTACGTTGGAGCGCATATAGATGTTTATTTTACATTGAACAATGACCAAATGTCAGCGAGTACCGGATGGGAGGCTTTAAAAGCATATATTAGGGGGCAAATAATACGTTTTACCAGTTTCAAATCAAATCAATCAAATCTGAAAATGAGAGAGATGGACAGAAAAATCAGAGAATTGGAGAGGGAAGCTTTTTTGGATAACAGAGTAGAAGTAAACAAGGAATGATTTGCTCTTAAAGCTCAGTATGAAGAACTTCCCATCTCAAAGGCTGCACACATCTTAACAAGGCTGAAACAGTCCTTCTATGATCAAGGTGAAAAACCTGGTAAATTGCTGGCCTGGCGCATTAAGAAGTTACATTCAGACAGAGCCATTAATGCAATTCATAATCTACAAGGACAATTATCAACAGATCCTGTAGAAATAAACCAAACTGAACACTGAATCGTCAACATCAGAGGGGAGAAAACCTGCAGCACGGAACAACACTGAGCTGGGCTAGAGAAAACATGATTTTCTGTGCTATTAGCAAGCCAAACACTATTTTAAATAATTTCAATAATTTCTGTGCTTGTTTGAGCTAGCCTGAACCAATAGAAAAGTTACAAAAACCCCGCCCAACTTGTACTCTAAGCAGACTGAAACAAATGTTCAAAGCATTTGAAAGATTTCTAATAGTATTTGAACCCAGGTCTGCCTGCGTTTAGCCACACACTCAGAAGCCCCAGAGAAAGATGAAAGCTGAAAATCCCCTTGGAAAATTACTGTGTGTAAAACTGCTGAGGAGCTGAAGAGGGTTTGAGAGGCTTGTTGTTTGGGTTTTGAGGTCAGGAGAGGATCAGAGACTGACTGTCAATTTCTTTCGAGAGCAGAGGTCTCTTTTAGCCGACTAAAAGATCTGTCTGTCGCTAAATCAGTGTTCAATAGTCACTGGACTTTGCTCTATTACATATAACAAATATGTATGATTCACATACAATGATGCTGAAGCTGAACCTGAGCAATTAAAAGTGTATGCGGACATTGAAGTACATTCAATTACGTTGAACACTGTGCTAGCCTATCGATACAGTACGTTCATATGCAGGAGTTCGCACATAAACGTATGTCTTCCAACTCCACAGCTCCTTGATGCTTTACCTCACACCTCAGTTAATGTAGACCTGACAACAGTCAGGGAGATTCAATTACTATAAACATGAGTTGGACAACTCACCCTGACATCATGGCCATTATCAGCCTTGTAGGAGAAGACTGTGGGCCTATAGGTTACTATACTACTGTATACTACACTGGACACCCATAACTCACACACTGTGGCTACAGTATGTTCAAAATTAGCTTTAATTGACATTTACGTTATCAATAAAGTGACACCTCTTCACCTGCAAACTGTGAGCACTGTGCTGTAACAATATGCTCCGGCATTCTGTGTGACAGTCAGTGTCAGTATTTGAAATGCGTTGAACACGGTCTCTGTCACTGAAGTCTCTCAGGAGAGACGCGAGAGCTCCTGACCTTTAGTGCAGCTTTGCTCTCCTTTTCTGGGATTAATTTGACATCTCTCCCTGTTTTCACTGGGCTGTTTTACGTCCATCTATAAAGATTAAATGTGACGGCTATTAGGGTGCTGTCCGCACACCGCCATGGAGCCACAGACCTCTTTCAACTAAATCAGTATGGGGAAAAGCCAACAATGGGATGGGAACACGGTTTATGATTCCCCTCTCGTTCCTCGTAAGTCCAACCCCATTCCACCTGCTTCTCTTGTCCATGTCCCTCTCACTCCCTCACTCACTCACTCACTCACTCACTCACTCACTCACTCACTCACTCACTCACTCACTCACACACACAAGCAAACACTTCGCTAATCCGTCTATATCCAATCTGTGCTGTGAAGCCTGTGTTAAAAGTAATGACATGTAATGATTCCTGGCACTAGATTTGCACCTGTGCGTTGGTCTCAGCCTCAGCCTTGCTCTGGTCTCAGCCTTTCTCTGATTTCAGCCTCAGCCTCGCTCTGGTCTCTGCCTTGCCATGGTCTCAGCCTCAGCCTTGCTCTGGACTCAGCCTCGCTCTGGTCTCAGCCTCAGCCTTGCTCTGGTCTCAGCCGTGTTCTGGTTCGTATAAAACCTCCCTTGGCTCAGGAATCAGATGGACTGTCACACCCCTCCTCTCCTCTCCCTCTCTCCCTCTCTTTCTCTCTCTCTCGCTATCCCTCGATCTCTCTCTCTCTCTCTCCATCTGAATCTTACCCCCTAAAGTGCCACTCCAAATCCAGCCCTATCCAGCCACTTCCAGATGAAGCCCTATCCAGCCACTTCCAGATGAGGCCCTATCCAGCCACTTCCAGATGAGGCCCTATCCAGCCACTTCCAGATGAGGCCCTATCCAGCCACTTCCAGATGAGGCCCTATCCAGCCACTTCCAGATGAGGCCCTACCAGCCACTTCCAGATGAGGCCCTATCCAGCCACTTCCAGATGAGGCCCTATCCAGCCACTTCCAGATGAGGCCCTACCAGCCACTTCGAGATGAGGCCCTATCCACGCCCCTACCTTTTTTTTAAGGTATCTTTGACCAACAGATGTACAGTGTATATCTGTATTCCCAGTCATGTGAAATCCATAGATTAGGGCCTAATGAATTTATTTCAATTGACTGATTTCCTTATATGAACTGTAACTCAGTAAAATCTTTTTAAATGTTGCATGTTGAGTTTATATTTTTGTTCAGTGTAGAATTGCAGGAAATTAGCTTGAAAAAATATTTTTGGACGGGGTTGGGGGGACCCCCGGTAGGGATGGAGCCATTGACATTCACGATAGGAAATCTCACTCCAAGCTACAGTATCTTCAACAGTTGGCAGCCCTGGTAAAACGTTACAGACCCCATACTGAAGTCCAAGTTTGGCATGGCGGACAGGATGAGGAAATCAAATTAGACATACAGTATTTAAAGAGAACCCCTGGAGTCTTGTTTTGCCCTGTCTTGCGTTAGAGTCAAACAGTAGCAACACACAAATGGTAGCAACACACACATATGATTCATCAGTATTCTGGGATGACATTCATGGCTAAAACTGAATTTGGAAAATGGTGTATTCAGTGTGTCCTAAATGTATCAACTCTATATTTAACCTTGGAATGTAAAGAACATACAGTGCCTTAAGAAAGAATTCATAACCCTTGACTTATTCCACATTTGGTTGTGTTACAGCTTGAATTCAAAATTGATTAAATTGATTAATTTCTCACACCTATCTACACACAATACCCCAAAATGACAAAGTGAAAACATGTTTTTAGAAATGTTAGCAAATTTATTGAAAATGAAATACAGAAATATCTCATTTACATAAGTATTCACACCCCTGAGTCAATGCATGTTAGAATCACCTTCGTCAACGATTACAGCTCTGAGGGTTTCTGGGTAAGTCTCTAATAGCTTTGCACACCTGGGTTGTACAATATTTGCACATTATTTTTTTTTAAATTCTTCAAGCTCTGTCATGTTGGTTGTTGATCATTGCTAGACAGCCATTTTCAAGTCTTGCTATAGATTTTCACGCCAATTTAAGTCAAAACTGTAACTAGGCCACTCAGGAACATTCACTGTTGTCTTGGTAAGCAACTCCATTGTATATTTGGCCTTGTGTTTTAGGTTATTGTCCTGCTGAAAGGTGAATTTGTCTCCCAGTGTTTGTTGGAAATCAGACTGAACCAGGATTTCCTCTAGGATTTTGCCTGTGCTTAGCTCCATTCCGTTTCTTTTTATCCTAAAAAACTCCCTAGTCCTTGCCGATGACAATCACATAACATGATGCAGTCACCACCATGCTTGAAAATATGAAGAGTTGTACTTGATGTCTTGTGTTGGATTTGCCACAAACATAACGCTTTGTATTCAGCACATAAAGTTAATTTCTTTGCCACATGTTTTGCAGTTTTATTTTAGTGCTTTATTGCAAACCGGATGCATGTTTTGTATTTTATTCTGTACGGGCTTCCTTTTTTTCACTCTGTCATTTAGGTTAGTATGTGGAGTAACAACAAGGTTATGGATCCATCCTCAATTTTCTCCTATCACAGCCTGTTATGATGAGTTTCTAGGGTATCAAGTAATTCATGATGCAAGGAGATAATTAACACTTAGCTGGGGAGTTAATTTAATATTTAATAGGTACCACGGTTCGTTATAACAGAAGGACAGGGCTCTGCCTCTTGCTATTCCGAACTCCAGAACAAAGACATTCTCTCAGCTTATATACACTCTGTTACACGTTTCTTCACCCACATCTGTTAACCATCAATGGGCACTCCCTTCTTTTATGTTATTACCCTTTACCCCAAGTCAGTATATCCTGTCCATCAATCATGCTACCATCAATATCAATAATCTCCTTTGACATACTGGAATGCAGACTCTGTGGCACCAAGCCACTTATCTACTAACTCTAACCTGTTCCACACAACACTATGAAAACATCATATCACAGGCTTTAAACTCTGTAACTGCTTTAAAGTCACCATTGTCCTCATCAAATCAAATCAAATTTTATTTGCCACATGCGCCGAATACAACAGGTGTAGACATTACCGTGAAATGCTTACTTACAGCCCTTAACCAACAATGCATTTATTTTTTAATAAAAAAGTAAAATAAAACAACAACAAAAAAGTGTTGAGAAAAAAGAGCAGAAGTAAAATAACAGTAGGGAGGCTATATACAGGGGGGTACCGGTGCAGAGTCAATGTGCGGGGGCACCGGCTAGTTGAGGTAGTTGAGGTAGTTGAGGTAATATGTACATGTGGGTAGAGTTAAAGTGACTATGCATAAATAATTAACAGAGTAGCAGCAGCGTAAAAAGATGGGGTGGGGGTGGGGGGGCAGTGCAAATAGTCTGGGTAGCCATGATTAGCTGTTCAGGAGTCTTATGGCTTGGGGGTAGAAGCTGTTTAGAAGCCTTTTGGACCTAGACTTGGAGCTCCGGTACCACTTGCCGTGCGGTAGCAGAGAGAACAGTCTATGACTAGGGTGGCTGGAGTCTTTGAAAATTTTTAGGGCCTTCCTCTGACACCGCCTGGTATAGAGGTCCTGGATGGCAGGAAGTTTGGCCCCAGTGATGTACTGGGCGGTACGCCCTACCCTATGTAGTGCCTTGCGGTCGGAGGCCGAGCAGTTGCCATACCAGGCGGTGATGCAACCAGTCAGGATGCTCTCGATGGTGCAGCTGTATAACTTTTTGAGGATCTGAGGACCCATGCCAAATATTTTCAGTCTCCTGAGGGGGAATAGGCTTTGTCATGCCCTCCTCACGACTGTCTTGGTGTGTTTGGACCATGATAGTTTGTTGGTGATGTGGACACCAAGGAACTTGAAGCTCTCAACCTGTTCCACTACAGCCCCGTCGATGAGAATGGGGGCGTGCTCAGTACTCTTTTTTTTCTTGTAGTCCACAATCATCTCCTTTGTCTTGGTCACGTTGAGGGAGAGGTTGTTCTCCTGGCACCACACGGCCAGGTCTTTGACCTCCTCCCTATAGGTTGTCTCATCGTTGTCGGTGATCAGGCCTACCACTGTTGTGTCGTCTGCAAACTTAATGATGGTGTTGGAGTCATGCCTGGCCATGCGTGAACAGGGAGTACAGGAGGGGACTGAGCACGCACCCCTGAGGGGCCCCCGTGTTGAGGATCAGCGTGGCAGATGTGTTGTTACCTACCCTTACCACCCGGGGGGCGGCCCATCAGGAAGTCCAGGATCCAGTTGCAGAGTCAGGAAGTCCCAGGATCCTTAGCTTAGTGATGAGCTTTGAGGGCACTATGGTGTTGAACGCTGAGCTGTAGTCAATGAATAGCATTCTCACGTAGGTGTTCCTCTTGTCCAGGTGGGAAAGGGCAGTGTGGAGTGCAATAGAGATTGCATCATCTGTGGATCTGTTGGGACGGTATGTAAATTGGAGTGGGTCTAGGGTTTCTGGGATAATGGTGTTGATGTGAGCCATGACCAGCCTTTCAAAGCACTTCATGGCTACAGACGTCACTGCTACGGGTCGGTAGTCATTTAGGCAGGTTATCTTAGTGTCCTTGGGCACGGGGACTATGGTGGTCTGCTTGAAACATGTTGGTATAACAGACTCAGTCAGGGACATGTTGAAAATGTCAGTGAAGACACTTGCCAGTTGGTCAGCACATGCTCGGAGTACACTTCCTGGTAATCCGTCTGGCCCTGCGGCCTTGTGAATGTTGACCTGCTTAAAAGTCTTACTCACATCGGCTACTGAGAGCATGATCACATAGTCATCCAGAACAGCTGGTGCTCTCATGCATGCTTCAGTGTTGCTTGCCTCGAAGCAAGCATAGAAGTGGTTTAGCTCATCTGGTAGGCTTGTGTCACTGGGCAGCTCGCGGCTGTGCTTCCCTTTGTAGTCTTTAATAGTTTTCGAGCCCTGCCACATCCGACGAGCGTCAGAGCCGGTGTAGTACGATTCAATCTTAGTCCTGTATTGACTCTTTGCCTGTTTGATGGTTCGTCGGAGGCCATAGCTGGATTTCTTATAAGCGTCCGGGTTTGAGTCCCGCTCCTTGAAAGCGGCAGCTCTACCCTTTAGCTCAGTGCGGATGTTGCCTGTAATCCATGGCTTCTGGTTGGGGTATGTACGTACGGTCACTGTGGGGACGACGTCATCGATGCACTTATTGATGAAGCCAGTGACTGATGTGGTGTACTCCTCAATGCTATCTGAAGAATCCCGGAACATGTTCCAGTCTGTGCTAGCAAAACAGCCCTGTAGCTTAGCATCTGCGTCATCTGACCACTTTTTTATTAATCGAGTCACTGGTGCTTCCTGCTTTAGTTTTTGCTTATAAGCAGGAATCAGGAGGATAGAGTTATGGTCAGATTTGCCAAATGGAGGGCGAGGGAGAGCTTTGTATGCGTCTCTGTGTGTGGATTAAAGGTGGTCTAGAGTTTTTTTTCCTCTGGTTGCACATTTAACATGCTGGTAGAAATGAGGTAGAACGGATTTAAGTTTCCCTGCATTAAAGTCCCCGGCCACCAGGAGCGCTGCCTCTGGATGAGCGTTTTCCTGTTTACTTATGGCCTTATACAGCTCGTTGAGTGCAATCTTAATGCCAGCATTGGTTTGTGGTGGTAAATAGACAGCTATGAAAAATATAGATGAAAACTCTCTTGGTAAATAGTGTGGTCTACAGCTTATCATAAGATACTCTACCTCAGGCGAGCAAAACCTCGAGACTTCCTTAGTATATGATTTTGTGCACCAGCTGTTGTTTACAAATATACACAGACCGCCACCCCTTGTCTTACCGGAGTCAGCCGTTCTATCCTGCCGATGTAGCGTATATCCCATCAGCTGTATGTTGTCCATGTCGTTGTTCAGCCACGACTCTGTGAAACATAAGATATTACAGTTTTTTATGTCCCGTTGGTAGGATAACCGTAATCGTAGGTCATCTAATTTATTTTCAAATGATTTAACATTGGCTAATAGGATTGATGGAAGAGGCAGTTTACTCGCTCGCCGTCGGATCTTTACAAGGCACCTTACAATCCCTGAGCGATTTCCTTCCTCTCCAGCAACTGAGTTAGGAAGGAAACCTTTATCTATGCAGTGACTGGGTTTATTGATACACCATCCAAAGTGTAATTAATAACTTCACCATGCTCAAAGGGATATTCAATGTCTGCTTTTTTCCCCCATCTTCCAATAGGTGCCCTTCTTTGTGAGGCATTGGAAAATCTCCCTGGTCTTTGTGGTTTGAAATTCACTGCTCAACTGAGGGACCTTACAGATAATTGTAAGTGTGGGGTACAGAGATGAGGTAGTCATAAAATTCATGTTAAACACTATTATTGCACACAGAGTGAGTCCATGCAACGTATTATGTGACTCCTGAACTTATTTAGGCTTTCCATAACAAAGGGGTTAAATACTTACTGACTCAAGGCATTTCAGCTTTCCATTTTTAATTAATTTGTTTGAAAAAAATCAAAAAATCTAATGCCACTTTGACATTATGGGGTATTGTGTGTACACAAGTGACACAACATCTCAATTTAATCCAATTTCAATTCAGGCTGTAACACAACAAAATGTGGAAAAAGTCAAAGGGTGTGAATATTTTTAAAAAAAAGCACTGTATGTTAGTTTGTGAGAACTTACACTAAGTCTTTACTTTTTTATCCTCACCTCTTCAACTTGGACATTGATTCTGGAAGGACTAGCCTTGGCTCCATGCTTTGCTCATGGGGCCCTATTCACACTTGGACATTGATTCTGGAAGGACTAGCCTTGGCTCCATGCTTTGCTCATGGGGCCCTATTCACACTTGGACATTGATTCTGGAAGGACTAGCCTTGGCTCCATGCTTTGCTCATGGGGCCCTATTCACACTTGAAATAAGTGAACCCTTTAGACCCCAATAGAATTCTAGAATGCTGCTGTAGAATACTGAGGATTTTCAAGATAAAGCAAGTTTTCTCACACATTTCAAACAAACAATCATAGGTCAAAAGCTAAGAACAACTGACAATTACAAGTTAGCTTCATTTTAAAGAGCACAACCTCTTCTTTAATATGACACCACATTCATGTCAATAGGAACAACACTCATTTTGTCTTTCATTGTGTAATGACACCCCTTATCAAAAAACGATTAACACTCAACACAACAACAAAAACCTTAGCTATTTAAATTGAAGTGAATTTGAATAAATTACTCAAAATGTACCAAGTATAATATATTATACTCATAAATATTATTTACATATAAATAAAACAATGATCCAAAATGTGACCAGAGGACAATATTCAGAAAGTATGTAAAACCCCACAGAAAGTAGGCTATTTGATTGACAACGATTCATACTTCAGTAACAATGTAAAAAGGCTAACAACTATTCAAAATCTAGGTAACCTCTCTCAATAAGATTTAGTACAGACCAGGCCAAAAAAATGTAGAAATAGTAGCTTACTTTGACAACAATTCAGTGAATGCTACAAGTATTAGAGACAGATAAAGAGAGAAGAGACAAAACACAACGCTGTTCAGAGACAATCAAAGATGTGTAGGACATATTGCACACTGTCACTTTAGTGTTTGCATTCAGCCTACAACATGTCATGGAACTTCTGGAAGCACGGCCCCATCCCGCAAAGTGGCACAGACCACGTAGAGCACCCAAAGGTGGTTTCTACACATCTCCCACTCTTTGCCCTGCGTCCACTCTGGATGCACACCACACACCCTCTCTTGTGCCCTTCAAACTTCACCTGCTTTCAAATAAGTTACAACTTGGTCCACAGGCCCTGGTGCCACACTCTTGGCTCCCCTCTTCCTTCCACTGTAGCCCTATCACAAAGTGAATGCACAAGCTGCATTTTGAATGCCTTCAGGGACCAGCGCCTGCGGTTTCTGGGAAGGGGCCTTTGCAGGGTCCCCCACACAATGTACACATTTATGATGGCAATGTTGAGCATCCCCCAAAAAACACATACTTTCTCAATTATTTGCCTGTGTGTCCAACATTGTCATAGCTCCTCAGTTGGGGTAGATGGTCAACCCCGTCAATTGTCTTGTTGTAATCCATTACAAGCTCTTGAACAGATATAAGTTCTTACCACTTATAAAAACAATACCAAACCCCTGCCACTGTAACTTTAGGCCCAGGCTGTGTGGTACAAGGGTGAATGGTGGGACTAGGCTCCCCTCTCTCGGGTGTGCTCTCCCTCTTCCCCTCCCTCTTCCTCTGCTTCATCCTCTCCCTCTGCTTCCTCCTCTCCCTCCTCAGGTTCCTCTCCTTCCACTGTCCTCTCCCTCATCTTCACTCTCTCCCTCCACTCTCCTCTCCTTCACAGGTGTCCCAGCAGGGTCAGACAGCCAGGGAAAACCAGTCTACGGAGCTCAGGCACTATATTAACAATATAATTGAATGATACAAAGTTCCATCTTGAGTTGATGGGTAGACCTACAGTAGCTACAGGATAGCAGCTTAAGTTTAAATCTACATTCTGGGATCTGGGAATAATGGTCATTTCAATTATTGAACCATTGATTCTATTCTTGGATAATATAATGTATAAATGTACACCAAGGTAATTCTTTGTCATGCCTCATCTGAGCAGGATCAGATGGTGACAGGGGTCTCAGCAGGGTCAGGCAGCCAGGGAAGACCAGTCTGTGATGACGCTGAGGGGAATTATTGCAGATACAACACTTTATTCTCTCTGTGCAGCAAACACTGGACAAGCCTTTAACTGTATGTGCACTCGTAGATCAAGTTATTTCTCGAGTTGGGCTCTGGGATATAACAGCCGTTGAGTATCGGATTTTATGGTGGATTGTGGAGGAAGGGGGTTGAGTGTGTTGGAGTATGTGAGTATGTGCGTGTGTGCTGGTCTGGCATCTGTTGTGGGGGGGATGTTGGGGGGGGGTATGGGATGGACCGCGGGAATTATTTGCTAGGATAATAATTGCTTGTCAATGAATTAAATGTAATACAATGGCAATCCTGGTTATATGTTGGAATCCTATGCGTGAACTGCCGACATTATTACGCATATTAATTGATAATGATGGAAAATAGGATATGCATAATAAAAAAAAAAAATAGTTATATAGATATATATATATATATATATATATAGAGGTGAAAGCATTGGAAATGCTTTTGGCGGTTAACCTGCTTCTGTTTTGTGGGTGGCACTGTGTGCTGTTTTTCGATGGATGGGTCCTGGCCTCTCGGGGCCTTAGGGATACGGAGGGACGTGGGTGGGATGCTGATCACTGGGATGACGGCTCAACTTGGGATGGGGAGGGGCTTTAGCGGGGAATTAGTGGAGAACAATTGAAGGGTTACTCCGTAGCAATGCAAATATCACGGTACAGCTATATGGACACTCAATCATTACGCTATTTTTTATTGGTAAATTTACAAACATATATAATGATAAATAGACTTGAAACTTGTATCTCATTATGGTGTATGGTGAAATAAGTATAGCCAGTTATAATTGTAATGGCTTAGCTGATAATAACAAAAGAAGAACAATATTTACATGGCTCAAAGAGAAGGAATATAATATCTATTGTATACAGGAAACTCATTCAACAATTCGAGATGAAGTAGCGTGGAAAAAGAATGGGGGAAATATACTTCTCCCATGGGCAAAGAAATTCAAAAGGGGGTGATGATATTAATTAATAGTAATTTCGATCCGAATGTGCAAATTGTCCAAATAGATACGCAAGGTAGATGGATTATTTTAAATATGGTATTGGACCATAAACAGATATGGCTCATTAACCTTTACGGACCAAATAATGATGATCCACAATTCTTTGACAATATATATAATAAATTATCAAGCCTGCAAGCAACTCAAGACAATATTATTATGGTGGGGGATTATAATAATGTTTTAAATAGCTCAATGGACCGAAAAGGAAATCACACCACAAACAATCACCCACATGCTCTTAAGGAAATTGTGAATGTCATGGATACATTAGAACTAGTAGATATATGGAGGCTTAAATATGCTGATCTAGTGAGATATACATGGCGGAGACTGAATCAAGCTAGTCGTCTTGACTTCTTTCTTATCTCATTCTCGTTAGCACCAAATTATATGAGAAAAAAATATTCAATTTTATTTGGAACGGCAAGCCAGACAAAATTAAAAGAGCATATTTATATAATGAATATGAATTCAGAGGACAGAAATTATTAAATATTAAAGCATTAGACCTATCACTAAAATCTTCAGTCATCCAAAAGTTATACTTAAATCCGAACTGGTTCTCAAGCAAATTAGTAAGATTGTCTCACCCACTGTTCAAGAAAGGCCTTTTTCCCTTTATTCAGATTACAACCTCTCACTTTCAGTTATTTGAAAAGGAAATAATCTCCCAAATGTCACTATTTCTAAAACAAGCCATAGAAAGTTGGTTGCAATTTCAATTTAATCCTCCAGAAACGACAGAACAAATAATGCAACAAATATTGTGGTTAAATTCAAATATACTAATTGACAAAAAAACTTTATTTTTTGACAGAATGTTTAAAAAAGGTATAATCTTCGTAAATGATATCATCGGTAGGACTGGTGGAGTTATGTCGCACATGCAGCTAACAAAAACATATGGAAATGTCTGCTCTACCCAAAATTACAACCAAATAAATCAAATCAAATCAAATTTTATTGGTCACATGCGCCGAATACAACAGGTGCAGACATTACAGTGAAATGCTTACTTACAGCCCTTAACCAACAGTGCATTTATTTTAAACAAAAAAGTAAGAATAAAACATCAACAAAAAGTGTTGAGAAAAAAGAGCAGAAGTAAAATAAAGTGACAGTAGGGAGGCTATATATACAGTAAAATAAAGTGACAGTAGGGAGGCTATATATACAGGGGGTACCGTTGCATAGTCAATGTGCGGGGGCACCGGCTAGTTGAGGTAGTTGAGGTAATATGTACATGTGGGTAGAGTTAAAGTGACTATGCATAAATACTTAACAGAGTAGCAGCAGCGTAAAAAGGATGGGGTGGGGGGGGCAGTGCAAATAGTCCGGGTAGCCATGATTAGCTGTTCAGGAGTCTTATGGCTTGGGGGTAGAAGCTGTTGAGCTCTTTTGGACCTAGACTTGGCACTCCGGTACCGCTTGCCGTGCGGTAGCAGAGAGAACAGTCTATGACTAGGGTGGCTGGAGTCTTTGACAATTTTGAGGGCCTTCCTCTGACACCGCCTGGTATAGAGGTCCTGGATGGCAGGAAGCTTTGCCCCAGTGATGTACTGGGCCGTACGCACTACCCTCTGTAGTGCCTTGCGGTCAGAGGCCAAGCAGTTGCCATACCAGGCGGTGATGCAACCAGTCAGGATGCTCTCGATGGTGCAGCTGTAGAATTTTTTGAGGATCTGAGGACCCATGCCAAATCTTTTAGTCTCCTGAGGGGGAATAGGCTTTGTCGTGCCCTCTTCACGACTGTCTTTGTGTGTTTGGACCATGATAGTTTGTTGGTGATGTGGACACCAAGGAACTTGAAGCTCTCAACCTGTTCCACTACAGCCCCGTCGATGAGAATGGGGGCGTGCTCAGTCCTCTTTTTTTTTCCCTGTAGTCCACAATCATCTCCTTTGTCTTGGTCACGTTGAGGGAGAGGTTGTTGTCCTGGCACCACACGGCCAGATCTCTGACCTCCTCCCTATAGGCTGTCTCATCGTTGTCGGTGATCAGGCCTACCACTGTTGTGTCGTCGGCAAACTTAATGATGGTGTTGAGTCGTGCCTGGCCATGCAGTCATGGGTGAACAGAGAGTACAGGAGGGGGACTGAGCACGCACCCCTGAGGGGCCCCCGTGTTGAGGATCAGTGTGGCAGATGTGTTGTTACCTACCCTTACCACCTGGGGGCGGCCCGTCAGGAAGTCCAGGATCCAGTTGCAGAGGGAGGTGTTTAGTCCCAGGATCCTTAGCTTAGTGATGAGCTTAGAGGGCACTATGGTGTTGAATGCTGAGCTGTAGTCAATGAATAGCATTCTCACGTAGGTGTTCCTCTTGTCCAGGTGGGAAAGGGCAGTGTGGAGTGCGATAGAGATTGCATCATCTGTGGATCTGTTGGGGCGGTATGCAAATTGGAGTGGGTCTAGGGTTTCTGGGATTATGCTGTTGATGTGAGCCATGACCAGTCTTTCAAAGCACTTCATGGCTACAGACGTCAGTGCTACGGGTCGGTAGTCATTTAGGCAGGTTATCTTAGAGTTCTTGGGCACGGGGACTATGGTGGTCTGCTTGAAACATGTTGGTATTACAGACTCAGTCAGGGACATGTTGAAAATGTCAGTGAAGACACTTGCCAGTTGGTCAGCACATGCTCGGAGTACACGTCCTGGTAATCCGTCTGGCCCTGCGGCCTTGTGAATGTTGACCTGCTTAAAAGTCTTACTCACATCGGCTACGGAGAGCGTGATCACATAGTCGTCCGGAACAGCTGGTGCTCTCATGCATGCTTCAGTGTTGCTTGCCTCGAAGCGAGCATAGAAGTGGTTTAGCTCGTCTGGTAGGCTTGTGTCACTGGGCAGCTCGCGGCTGTGCTTCCCTTTGTAGTCTGTAATAGTTTTCAAGCCCTGCCACATCCGACGAGCGTCAGAGCCAGTGTAGTATGATTCAATCTTAGACCTGTATTGACTCTTTGCCTGTTTGATGGTTCGTCGGAGGTCATAGCGGGATTTCTTATAAGCGTCCGGGTTAGAGTCCCGTTCCTTGAAAGCGGCAGCTCTACCCTTTAGCTCAGTGCGGATGTTTCCTGTAATCCATGGCTTCTGGTTGGGGTATGTACGTCACGGTCACTGTGGGGGACGACATCATCGATGCACTTATTGATGAAGCCAGTGACTGATGTGGTGTACTCCTCAATGCTGTCTGAAGAATCCCGGAACATGTTCCAGTCTGTGCTAGCAAAACAGCCCTGTAGCTTAGCATCTGCGTCATCTGACCACTTTTTTATTAGCCGAATCACTGGTGCTTCCTGCTTCAGTTTTTGCTTATAAGCAGGAATCAGGAGGATAGAGTTATGGTCAGATTTGCCAAATGGAGGGCGAGGGAGAGCTTTGTATGCGTCTCTGTGTGTGGAGTAAAGGTGGTCTAGAGTTTTTTTCCCCTCTGGTTGCACATTTAACATGCTGGTAGAAATGAGGTAGAACGGATTTAAGTTTCCCCTGCATTAAAGTCCCCGGCTACTAGGAGCGCTGCATCTGGATGAGCGTTTTCCTGTTGATTAATGGCCTTGTACAACTCATTCAGTGCAATCTTAATGCCAGCATTGGTTTGTGGTGGTAAATAGACAGCTATGAAAAATATAGATGAAAACTCTCTTGGTAAATAGTGTGGTCTACAGCTTATCATAAGATACTCTACCTCAGGCGAGCAAAACCTCGAGACTTCCTTAGTATTTGATTTTGTGCACCAGCTGTTGTTTACAAATATACACAGACCGCCGCCCTTGTCTTACCGGAGGCAGCCGTTCTATCCTGCCGATGTAGCGTATAGCCTGCTAGCTGAATGTTGTCATTGTTGTCGTTCAGCCACGACTCCGTGAAACATAAGATATTACAGTTTTTAATGTCCCGTTGGTAGGATAACCGTAATCTTAAATCGTCCATTTTATTCTCAAAAGCTTGAACGTTGGCTAATAGGATTGATGGGAGAGGCAGTTTACTCGTTCGCCGTCGGATCTTACAAGGCACCCGGATCTGCGTCCACGATATCTCCGTCTCTTCCTCACGCGAATGACGGGGATCTGGGCCTTGTTGGGTGTCTGTAGAATATCCTTCGCGAACGCCTCGTTGAAGAAAAAGTCTTCGTCCAACGCGAGGTGAGTAATCGCTGTCCTGATATCCAGAAGCTCTCTTTGGTTATAAGAGACGATGGCAGAAACATTATGTACAAAATAAATTACAAATAACGCGGAAAAACACACATAATAGTACAATTGGTTAGAGGGCTGTAAAACGGCAGCCATCTTCTTCCGGCGCTGTTCAGAATAATTGCAGCCTTACCGCAAAAGTGGAAGAGGAAAGTTGAAGGGGGAGAAAGTAAGGAACTTGTCTGTCGGCTTTGCATTAAAGAACATGATTGGTTAAGGAAAACTGTGATAAATAAAAAAGTATATCAGTTTCACTTAAGGACCAAAGGATTGACAGCCGTCCCATATAGATTGCAAAATAGTTGGGAAGAGATCTTTGACGTACCGATCCCATGGCATAGTGTTTATGAACTGACACGCAAAATGACACCGGATTCAAAAATTAGAATCTTTCAATTTAAATTATTATATAAAATTCTTGCTACCAATAGAATGTTATTTATATGGGGGATACAATCTTCCCAGCTCTGCAGATTTTGCTGTGAAGAGATAGAATCATTAGATCATTTGTTTTGGTTCTGTCCATTTGTAGCTTGTTTTTGGACACAGGTCCAGGAATGGCTAAAGGAATGCAATATTTACCTGGAACTAACCTTGCAGATAGCATTACTGGGTGATCTGAAAAGTCATAGTCAATCAATCAATAATATAATAATACTTTTAGCAAAAACGTTTATTTTTAATTCACAATCTGTAGAAGCAATGAGAATAGAAAGGTTCAGAACTTTTGTAAAACATCACAGTACGGTTGAAATATATATGGCAAATAGAAATCCTATATGGATGGTGTTAAGAGATAGATGGGAGGTATTGAATAGAGTTGAAGGATGGGACTAATAACAAATAACAACAAATAATAACAAAGATAGCTAATAATGTAAGCATACTGTGTCCATAATAAGTATATAGGTTGTATGTTGGGAGCTTTTGGGAAAGAGCACAGTTAGAAATATATGGCATTTAGAAGCAAACCGGATGGACATCATGAAAATGATCGGAGAGGTTGAGAGTAGAAGAAGTTCAGGAGCAAAAAAATAAATAAATATATATATATAGATATAGAATTATTGTAAAATTAACTCTGTCCATAAGGTGTAGATAGTAAGTATAGACCGGAAGTAGAGGCCTGGCGTTGTTGTTCACTAATTTACTCCAAGTAGGGAAAGGATGGTGGGGTTGAAAAGTAATAAAGGGGAATATATATATAAAAAATAAAAATAAACATGGGGGATTGGAAGTGATGCAGACAATTACATTGATAGAAGATACAATCTATCTGCAATATTAAGCTGATCCATCCCCCCCCCAAAAAAAAAAAAATTAAAAAAAAAAAACACTGGACAAGCCAGATGCTTCAAAGATTGAAACTATTTCCCCGATGACACAAAACATGTAAAACAAAAATGTGAGGAAGAGCTGGGAGACACTATTGATGATGATAAATGGATACTGTGACAGAAAAAGTATGTATTTACCTGATTTGTTGGATATTTAACAATTACTTACTTAACAAACTACTAAGACATTTCTGTTCTACTAATGCTGTATTTCATGGTCTCCACTCTAACTTCATGCAGCTAATCTGGGAGTATGGTCACTAGAGATAGCTTGAGGTGGCAATTGATTTACAGCCTGCATTCCATAGACAAGATGTGGTGTATGTTTATCCAGATAAAGAGAGCCTGGAGGAGCGGAACAAAGGCCTCAGTATTCCTGGCATCTGGGAAACTAAGAGGCAGATGGCCAGGAGATTAACCCAAAGTGGTTTATGGTGCCCCCAATCTGCATGGGAGGGGTGGAACCAGCCATGACTAAGCATTCTTAGTGTCAGCGATATAAAGAACTCTGCATTTCTGTAAAGGTTAGGCTACTCGGCCCAACAATCAAGAGTGATGGGTTGACTGGTTTCATTTTTGCAATAATTAATCGATGTTAAATAAAGATGATTGCTTGAATAGTTGTCTAAGTCTCTCTCAGTACAAAAAATTCCACAACAATACAGATACCTGTATGTTTGAATACCCAGTCATGTTCATATCATCTCAGACATACATTACTGCAGTTTAAGAACATCCATAGGAGGTACTATATGCCAGTGAAACTGAATTACATGCACTAAGAAATGTCATTCCTCTGCTGGAGGTGTAAAACACAAAAGGGGACATATTTGCATATGTTATGGTCTTGTGAAGGCTGGCTGAATTTTGGCAAAGAGTATGTTATTTTATCTCAGCATGTCTACAGATTTTCTCTTATCCCTGTTTTTGTTTGCTTGGAAATGTTTATACTGGAGTCTATTATCAGAAGAAACTGTAACCAAGCTGGTTCGTTATCCTACCACAATGTCACAATGGATGGCAGAAATGTCAAGTTATGTATCACTAGATTTGATGTATTACAAGATTAAGGGTAAACTGGGCAACTTTCATAAGGTCTGGAAGCCTTATATGGAGTACAGTACGACTAAAGGAGTATGTATTGAAAACATGTCCACGTCAGGGGAGATCCCTATTTAGGCAATCCCTAGCTGCTGGGCTGCTCAGTCCTGGCCCTGGGGGTCTGCTGGGCTGCTCAGTCCTGGCCCTGGGGGTCTGCTGGGCTGCTCAGTCCTGGCCCTGGGGGTCTGCTGGGCTGCTCAGTCCTGGCCCTGGGGGTCTGCTGGGCTGCTCAGACCTGGCCCTGGGGGTCTGCTGGGCTGCTCAGTCCTGGCCCTGGGGGTCTGCCGTCCTGTGGGTTGTCACTTTGGCCTTGGCCTAACACACCCAAAACCAATAATGAATGTTTCACTAAGATCCTAAAGCTGAGTGGGGTGTGTTGGGTTGGGGCACTGCAAGGCGGTAGAGCCCTAGGGACAGGACGAGCTGATCCAGCTATATTGTGTGCAAGTAAAAATAGTTATACAGTACTATTAGGCCTATGATATGAATTATACTGAATTATACTGAACAAAAATATAAACACAACATGCAACGATCATGCAACAATTTGGGTTACAGTTCATAAAAGGAAATAAGTCAATTGAAATAAATAAATTAGGCCCTAATCAATGGATTTCACATGACTGGGCAGGGGAACAGCCATGGGGACCAATGCCCAGCCAAACAGAAAATGAGTTTTTATCCACAAAAAGTCTTTATTACAGACAGAAATACTCCTCAGCACCCCCTACCCCCTCAGACGATCCCGCAGGTGAAGAAGCTGGATGTGGAGGTCCTGGGCTGGCGAGGTCACACGTGGTCTGCGATTGTGAAACCGGTTGGACATACTGCCAAATTCTCTAAAACGACATTGTTAGACAAAAATTGAATTATCTGGCGACAGCTCTGGTGGACATTCCTGCAGTCATCATGACAATTGCAAGCTCCCTCAAAACTTGAGACATCTGTGGCATTTTGTTGTGTGACAAAACTACACATTTTAGAGTGGCCTTTTATTGATCCCAGCACAAGGTGCACCTGTGTAATGATCATTCTGTTTAGTCAGCTTCTTGATATGCCACACCTGCAAGGTGGATGGATTATCTTGACAAATGATCAAATGCACACTAACAGGGATGTAAACAAATTTGTGCACAAAATTAGAGATAAATAAGCTTTTTGTGCATATGGAAAATTTCTGGGATCTTTTATTTCAGTTCATGAAACATGGGACCAACACTTTACATGTTGCATTTATATTTTTGTTCAGTGTATATGGAGGATTTGCTGTTTCTGTGTGTTCATGTATATTTGAGGTATATGTGTTTTTGGTTTATTTTTTTACTTTCCCTTGGGAAGGTGGGAAGGAAATTGTGTTCGGAGAGAGTTGAGTTATGTACTAGACTGGTGGGGGTCGGGCTGGCTGGGCGGTCTGGCTGAAATTTGATATAGAGGATGTCTTAATAACGACATTCAAAAGTATTTTTTTTTTTTTTTTTTACCGTTTTTCATTTGTTAGACTATTGGTTAAAGGTGCAACACAATATTGATTATGAATTACCATTGATCTAGTTCAGTCTTGTCAATCACTTCAACATATTTAATAATGATCTCTTAACTAGCTTGATAACTGTGGGCATTTTTGATTACTTTCTGTTGTTCTAAATAGACACAACATATTGGATTGTGTAGAAATGCAGGAAATGAGCTTTATGACCCCCCACACACTTCTAAAACCAAAGTTGCGCCCCCGTTGAAATGAATAATGTGGAAATTGAGCAAGTTGAGGAGACTAAACTGCTTGGAGTAACCCTGGATTGTAAACTGTTATGGTCAAAACATATTGATGCAACAGTAGCTAAGATGGGGAGAGGCCTGTCCATAATAAAGAGCTGCTCTGCCTTCTTAACAACAATATCAACAAGGCAGGTCCTACAGGCCCTAGTTTTGTCGCACCTGGACTACTGCCCAGTCGTGTGGTCAGGTGCCACAAAGAGGGACTTGGGAAAATTACAACTGGACCGAACAGGGCATCACGGCTGGCCCTTAAATGTACAGGTAGAGCTAACATTAAAATATGCATGTCAATCTCTCATGGCTCAAAGTAGAGGAGAGATTGACTTCATCACTACTTGTTTTTGTAAGAAGTATTGACATGTTGAATGCACCAAGCTGTCTGTTTAAACTACTAGCACACAGCTCGGACACCCATGCATACCCCACAAGACATGCCGCCAGAGGTCTCTTCACAGTCCCCAAGTCCAGAACAGACTATGGGAGGCGCACAGTACTACATAGAGCCATGGCTACATGGAACTCTATTCCACATCAAGTAGCTCACACAAGCAGTAAAATCTGATTTAAAAAACAGATACAAATACACCTTCTGGAACAGCGGGGACTGTGAAAAGTCACACACACAGGTACAAACACACATACAAACACACATAACATACACACTATACACACACATACACCTGTTTGTTGTAGTAGAGTAGTGGCCTGAGGGAAATCTGTTATAAAATGTATTTTAATGTTTAAAATGTGTATTATAATGTATATTACTGCCTTCATTTCTGCTCGACCCCAGGAAGAGTAGCTGCTGCCTTGGCATTCAACAATTCTAGATGAAGTTGCGTGGAAAAAGGAATGGGGGGGGGGTGAAATATACTTCTCCCATGGGCAAAGAAATTCAAAAGGGGTGATGATATTAATTAATAGTAATTTCGATCCGAATGTGCAAATTGTCCAAATAGATACACAAGGTAGATGGATTATTTTAAATATGTTATTGGACAATAAACAGATATGGCTCATTAACATTTACGGACCAAATAATGATGATCCACACTTCTTTGACAATATATATAATAAATTATCAACCCTGCAAGCAATTCAAGACAATATTATTATGGTGGGGGATTATAATACTGTTTTAAATAGCTCAATGGACCGTAAAGGAAATCACATCACAAACAATCACCCACATGCTCTTAAGGAAATCGTGAATGTCATGGATACATTAGAACTAGTAGATATATGGAGGCTTAAATATCCTGATCTAGTGAGATATACATGGCGGAGACTCAATCAAGCTAGTCGTCTTGACTTCTTTCTTATCTCATTCTCGTTGGCACCAAAAGTTTAAAAAGTGTTGATAGGGGAGAGAATGTGGTCGGACCATCATATAATTGGCATATACATTACTCTTACTGAATTTCCACGTGGGCGAGGATATTGGAAATTTAATCAAAGCCTATTGGATGATAATTTATTTTTAACTAGGACAAAGGAATGTATAACTGACTTTTTCCAACATAACATCCCCTTATTGTATGGGACACCTTTAAATGTGCCTTTAGAGGCCATGCAATTCAGTACTCATCTCGAAAACAAAAGCAATTTAGGTCAAAAGAGTTTATACTAACAAAGGAAATAGAAAGTCTAACAGAACAGATAGATGGCAATAAAAACTTTAACATAGAGGCTCAGAATAAATTAGAGGAAAAAAAAAAAGAAATGGAGAAACTTATTCAAGAAAGATCAAGTGTAATATATTATAAAAATAAAGCAAACTGGATGGAATATGGAGAAAAATGCACCAAATTATTTTTTTTATCTTCAACATAGGAATGCTACCTAAAATAATTTAATGAAATTGGTTACAATTGACAGAGTAACCCATGATTCACCAAATGATATTTTGAAGGAGGAAACAAGGTACTTTAAGCATATGTTTTTGTTTCAGTCACCTCCATCTCCTCTAACTGAAGCTAATTGTAGAGATTTTTTTTCTATTGATAATGTAAAATTAACAGCCAAACAGAAAGACTCATGTGAAGGTGAAATTACAGAGGAGGAACTTCTGGATGCAATTAAAGACTTTAAGTCTGGGAAAACTCCAGGGTTGGATGGCATACCAGTCGAAGTATACCAAAACGTTTTTGATATACTAAGTGGACCGCTATTAGCATGTTTTAACCACTCCTATGTAAATGGTAGATTATCTGACACTCAAGAAGAAGGTCTGATCTCATTATTACTGAAACAGGATACAAGTGGAAAATATAAAGATCCAGTCCATTTAAAAAATTGGAGGCCCCTTACACTTCAGTGTTGTGATGCAAAAATTCTAGCAAAATGTATAGCGCATAGAATTAAAAAGGTATTGTCGGATATTATTCATTCTAATCAGACAGGTTTTTTACAATGAAGATACATTGGAGATAATATAAGGCAAGTATTGGAAACAATAGAACATTATGGAAAATCTGAGAAACCAGGCCTGCTATTCATAGCAGACTTCGAAAAGGCATTTGATAAAGTACGACTGGGGTTTATACAGTGGGGAGAACAAGTATTTGATACACTGCCGATTTTGCAGGTTTTCCTACTTACAAAGCATGTAGAGGTCTGTAATTTTTATCATACGTACACTTCAACTGTGAGAGACGGAATGTAAAACAAAAATCCAGAAAATCACATTGTATGATTTTTAAGTAATTCATTTGCATTTTATTGCATGACATAAGTATTTGATACATCACAAAAGCAGAACTTATTATTTGGTACAGAAACCTTTGTTTGCAATTACAGAGATCATACGTTTCCTGTAGGTCTTGACCAGGTTTGCACACACTGCAGCAGGGATTTTGGCCCGCTCCTCCATACAGACCTTCTCCAGATCCTTCAGGTTTCGGGGCTGTCGCTGGGCAATACGGACTTTCAGCTCCCTCCAAAGATTTTCTATTGGGTTCAGGTCTGGAGACTGGCTAGGCCACTCCAGGACCTTGAGATGCTTCTTACGGAGCCACTCCTTAGTTGCCCTGGCTGTGTGTTTCGGGTCGTTGTCATGCTGGAAGACCCAGCCACGACCCATCTTCAATGCTCTTACTGAGGGAAGGAGGTTGTTGGCCAAGATCTCGCAATACATGGCCCCATCCATCCTCCCCTCGATATGGTGCAGTCGTCCTGTCCCATTTGCAGAAAAGCATCCCCAAAGAATGCTGTTTCCACCTTCATACTTCACGATTGGGATGGTGTTCTTGGGGTTGTACTCATCCTTCTTCTTCCTCCAAACACGGCGAGTGGAGTTTAGACCAAAAAGCTCTATTTTTGTCTCATCAGACCACATGACCTTCTCCCATTCCTCCTCTGGATCATCCAGATGGTCATTGGCAAACTTCAGACGGGCCTGGACATGCGCTGGCTTGAGCAGGGGGACCATGCGTGCGCTGCAGGATTTTAATCCATGACGGCGTAGTGTGTTACTAATGGTTTTCTTTGAGACTGTGGTCCCAGCTCTCTTCAGGTCATTGACCAGGTCCGGCCGTGTAGTTCTGGGCTGATCCCTCACCTTCTTTCATGATCATTGATGCCCCACGAGGTGAGATCTTGCATGGAGCCCCAGACCGAGTATATACAGTGGGGGAAAAAAAGTATTTAGTCAGCCACCAATTGTGCATGTTCTCCCACTTAAAAAGATGAGAGAGGCCTGTAATTTTCATCATAGGTACACGTCAACTATGACAGACAAAATGAGAAAAAAAAATCCAGAAAATCACATTGTAGGATTTTTAATGAATCTATTTGCAAATTATGGTGGAAAATAAGTATTTGGTCAATAACAAAAGTTTCTCAATACTTTGTTATATACCCTTTGTTGGCAATGACACAGGTCAAACATTTTCTGTAAGTCTTCACAAGGTTTTCACACACATGTTGCTGGTATTTTGGCCCATTCCTCCATGCAGATCTCCTCTAGAGCAGTGATGTTTTGGGGCTGTCGCTGGGCAACACGGACTTTCAACTCCCTCCAAAGATTTTCTATGGGGTTGAGATCTGGAGACTGGCTAGGCCACTCCAGGACCTTGAAATGCTTCTTACGAAGCCACTCCTTCGTTGCCCGGGCGGTGTGTTTGGGATCATTGTCATGCTGAAAGACCCAGCCATGTTTAATCTTCAATGCCCTTGCTGATGGAAGGAGGTTTTCACTCAAAATCTCACGATACATGGCCCCATTCATTCTTTCCTTTACATGGATCAGTCGTCCTGGTCCCTTTGCAGAAAAACAGCACCAAAGCATGATGTTTCCACCCCCATGCTTCACAGTAGGCATGGTGTTCTTTGGATGCAACTCAGCATTCTTTGTCCTCCAAACACGACGAGTTGAGTTTTTACCAAAAAGTTATATTTTGGTTTCATCTGACCTTATGACATTCTCCCAATCCTCTTCTGGATCATCCAAATGCACTCTAGCAAACTTCAGACGGGCCTGGACATGTACTGGCTTAAGCAGGGGGACACGTCTGGCACTGCAGGATTTGAGTCCCTGGCGGCGTAGTGTGTTACTGATGGTAGGCTTTGTTACTTTGGTCCCAGCTCTCTGCAGGTCATTCACTAGGTCCCCCGTGTGGTTCTGGGATTTTTGCTCACTGTTCTTGTGATCATTTTGACCCCACGGGGTGAGATCTTGCGTGGAGCCCCAGATCGAGGGAGATTATCAGTGGTCTTGTATGTCTTCCATTTCCTAATAATTGCTCCCACAGTTGATTTCTTCAAACCAAGCTGCTTACCTATTGCAGATTCAGTCTTCCCAGCCTGGTGCAGGTCTACAATTTTGTTTCTGGTGTCCTTTGACAGCTCTTTGGTCTTGGCCATAGTGGAGTTTGGAGTGTGACTGTTTGAGGTTGTGGACAGGTGTCTTTTATACTGATAACAAGTTCAAACAGGTGCCATTAATACAGGTAACGAGTGGAGGACAGAGGAGCCTCTTAAAGAAGAAGTTACAGGTCTGTGAGAGCCAGAAATCTTGCTTGTTTGTAGGTGACCAAATACTTATTTTCCACCATAATTTGCAAATAAATTCATAAAAAATCCTACAATGTGATTTTCTGGATTTTTTTTCCTCAATTTGTCTGTCATAGTTGACGTGTACCTATGATGAAAACTACAGGCCTCTCTCATCTTTTTAAGTGGGAGAACTTGCACATTTGGTGGCTGACTAAATACTTTTTTTCCCCACTGTAAATGCCTGGAGCATTTCAATTTTGGTGAATCTCTTATAAAATGGGTCAAAATCATGTATAGTAACCCTAGGTGTAAAATAGTAAATAATGGCTATTTCTCAGAAAGTTTTAAACTGTCAAGAGGAGTGAAACAAGGTTGTCCACTATCGGCATATCTATTTATTGTGGCCATCGAGATGTTAGCTATTAAAATCAGATCCAACAATAATATCAGTGGATTAGAAATCCAGGGCTTAAAAACAAAGGTGTCATTGTACGCTGATGATTCATGTTTTCTTTTAAATCCACAACTAGAATCACTCCACAGCCTCATAGAGGATCTAGATACATTTTCTAACCTCTCTGGATTACAACCAAATTATGACAAATGTACTATATTACGTATTGGATCAATAAAAAATACAATTTTTACATTGCCATGTAGTTTACCAATAAAATAGTCTGATGGTGATGTGGATATACTCGGAATACATATCCCAAAGGAAATAAATGATCTCATTTCAATAAATTATAATAGAAAGTTAGCAAAAATAGATAAGATCTTGCTACCATGGAAAGGTAAATACCTGTCAATTTGTGGAAAAATCACCCTGATTAACTCTTTAGTATTATACCAGTTTACCTATTTGCTTATGGTCTTGCCTACGCCTAGCGAACAGTTTTTTAAATTATATGAGAAAAAAATATTCAATTTTATTTGGAACGGCAAGCCAGACAAAATTAAACGGGCCTATTTATATAATGAATATGAATTTGGAGGACAGAAATTATTAAATATTAAAGCATTAGACCTATCACTAAAGCTTCAGTCATACAAAAGTTATACTTAAATCCGAACTGGTTCTCTAGCAAATTAGTAAGATTGTCTCACCCAATGTTCAAGAATGGCCTTTTTCCCTTTATTCAGATTACAACCACTCACTTTCAGTTATTTGAAAAGGAAATCATCTCCCAGATATCACTATTTCTAAAACAAGCCATAGAAAGTTGGTTGCAATTTCAATTTAATCCTCCAGAAATGACAGAACAAATAATGCAACAAATATTGTGGTTAAACTCAAATATACTAATTGACAAAAAACCTTTTTTTTTTTTTTACATAATGTTTAAAAAAGGTATAATCTTTGTAAATAATATCATCGGTAGGACTTGTGGAGTTATGTCGCACATGCAGCTAACAAAAACATATGGAAATGTCTGCTCTACCCAAAATAACAACCAAATAATTGCAGCCTTACCACAAAAATGGAAATGTCTGCCGGCCTTGCATTAAAGAACATAATTGGTTAAGGAAAACTGTGATAAATAAAAAGGTATATCAGTTTCATTTAAGGACCAAAGGATTGACAGCCGTCCCATTTAGATTGCAAAATAGTTGGGAAGAGATTTTTGACGTACAGATCCCATGGCATAGTGTTTATGAACTGGTACGCAAAACGACACCGGATTCAAAACTTAGAATCTTTAAATTAAATTATTATATAAAATTCTTGCTACCAATAGAATGTTATTTATATGGGGGATACAATCTTGCCAGCTCTGCAGATTTTGCTGCGAAGAGACAGAATCATTAGATCATTTGTTTTGGTACTGTCCATTTGTAGCTTGTTTTTGGACACAGGTCCAGGAATGGCTAAAGGATTGCAATATTTACCTGGAGCTAACCCTGCAGATAGCACTACTGGGTGATCTGAAAAGTCATAGTCAATCGATCAATAACATAATAATACTATTAGCAAAAAATATATATTTTCAATTCACAATCTGTAGAAAGATTGTAGTAAGACATCACAGTACAGTTGAAATATATATGGCAAATAGAAATCCTATATGGATGGTGTTAAAAGATAGATGGGAGGTGTTTAATGGAATTGAAGGATGGGACTAATAACAACTAACAACAAACAATAACAAGATAACTAATAATGTAGGCACGCTGTGTCCATAATAAGTGTATGGGTTGTAGGTTGGGAGCTTTTGTGAAGGAGCACAGTTAGAAAGATATGGCATATAGAAGCAAACCGGATGGATATTATGAAAATGATTGGAGAGGTTGAGAGTAGAAGAAGTTCAGGAGAAAGAACAAACAAAATGTAATTACTGTAAAATTGACTGTGTCCATAAAATGTAGATAGTGGGTATGGGCTGGAAGTAGAGGCCTAGGCGTTGTTGTTCACTAGTTTACTCCAAGTGGGGAATGGGTGGCGGGGTTGGAAAGTAATAAAGGGGAATATATATATTATTTTAAAGGATATGTATGTGTATGTATGTATATGTGTTTGTATGTGTATGTATATATATATATATATATATATATATATATATATATATATACTGTAAATATGTACAGTGGGGGAAAAAAGTATTTAGTCAGCCACCAACTGTGCAAGTTCACACACTTAAAAAGATGAGATGTAATTTTCATCATAGGTACATGTCAACTATGACAGACAAATTGAGATTTTTTTTTCCAGAAAATCACATTGTAGGATTTTTAATGAATTTATTTGCAAATTATGGTGGAAAATAAGTATTTGGTCACCTACAAACAAGCAAGATTTCTGGCTCTCACAGACCTGTAACTTCTTCTTTAAGAGGCTCCTCTGTCCTCCACTCGTTACCTATATTAATGGCACCTGTTTGAACTTGTTATCAGTATAAAAGACACCTGTCCACAACCTCAAACAGTCACACTCCAAACTCCACTATGGCCAAGACCAAAGAGCTGTCAAAGGACACCAGAAACAAAATTGTAGACCTGCACCAGGCTGGGAAGACTGAATCTGCAATAGGTAAGCAGCTTGGTTTGAAGAAATCAACTGTGGGAGCAATTATTAGGAAATGGAAGACATACAAGACCACTGATAATCTCCCTCGATCTGGGGCTCCACGCAAGATCTCACCCCGTGGGGTCAAAATTATCACAAGAACGGTGAGCAAAAATCCCAGAACCACACGGGGGGACCTAGTGAATGACCTGCAGAGAGCTGGGACCAAAGTAACAAAGCCTACCATCAGTAACACACTACGCCGCCAGGGACTCAAATCCTGCAGTGCCAGACGTGTCCCCCTGCTTAAGCCAGTACATGTCCAGGCCCGTCTGAAGTTTGCTAGAGTGCATTTGGATGATCCAGAAGAGGATTGGGAGAATGTCAAATGGTCAGATGAAACCAAAATATAACTTTTTGGTAAAAACTCAACTCGTCGTGTTTGGAGGACAAAGAATGCTGAGTTGCATCCAAAGAACACCATACCTACTGTGAAGCATGGGGGTGGAAACATCATGCTTTGAGGCTGTTTTTCTGCAAAGGGACCAGGACGACTGATCAGTGTAAAGGAAAGAATGAATGGGGCCATGTATCGTGAGATTTTGAGTGAAAACCTCCTTCCATCAGCAAGGGCATTGAAGATGAAACGTGGCAGGGTCTTTCAGCATGACAATGATCCCAAACACACTGCCCGGGCAACGAAGGAATGGCTTCGTAAGAAGCATTTCAAGGTCCTGGAGTGGCCTAGCCAGTCTCCAGATCTCAACCCCATAGAAAATCTTTGGAGGGAGTTGAAAGTCCGTGTTGCCCAGCGACAGCCCCAAAACATCACTGCTCTAGAGGAGATCTGCATAAAGGAATGGGCCAAAATACCAGCAACAGTGTGTGAAAACCTTGTGAAGACTTACAGAAAACGTTTGACCTGTGTCATTGCCAACAAAGGGTATATAACAAAGTATTGAGAAACTTTTGTTATTGACCAAATACTTATTTTCCACCATAATGTGATTTTCTTGAAAAAAAATTCTAATTTTGTCTGTCATAGTTGATGTGTAACTATGATGAAAATTACAGGCCTCTCTCATCTTTGACTGACTAAATACTTTTTTCCCCCACTATATATATATATATATATATATATATATATATATATATATATATATATATATATATATATATATATATATATATATATATATATATATGTGTATATGTGTATGTGTATATGTGTATGTATGTGTATATATATATAAACATGGGGGATTGGAAGTGATGCAGACATTTACATTGATGGAAGTTACAATCTATCTGCAATATTAAGCTGATCTACCCCCAAAAACAAAACAAAACAAAAAATATTTTACAAAAATCTGCACCTAGCAAACATGACAAACCATAACCTAAGCCCAACAGATAAACAAATTACTCTAGCCCTAATTTTGGTGGCTAATTAGCTGGTTGTCTGTATGGCTTGGTAGTAAAAGTGACAGCAGAGGTTGATGCTTCGTGAGCGCAGCCCAAATTTACCGCTACACACAACTTTTCTTGACTGACGGACTTACTAGTTATCTAGCTAGCTATAGCAAGCAGCTTGGGGCATTTCCACATGAATTACATCGGTACAAACAAAACAAAACAACCAACTAGTTAGCTGACTATGTATAGCTAAACACTGCAACTATTTCCATGAGACAGAGCGCAATCAATCGAGCTCCACCTCTGGTGTGCTCGCCTGTACCAACCAAGTTATCATGACTTGACAGGACTTGCTAATCTGAGAGCTATTCCCCAAGTTTCACAGCATCAAACATCGACAACACCAAACATATATCTGCTGTTTACTTATTTCACTCACCTCAACATCATCGCTTTTCAAAGTGCAATGACGTGTCCGAATCCATGTCACCAACCCACATAGATACAGCCTCTTTCAGAGTGAAAAGCTGTGTCCGCTTCGGCACCGTCATTTTGAGTAGTGAAGTAAATATATATTTTTTTAATGTCAAATGACATCATACCCTGTTTCCGGTTTCTGGTTGATAGCAACAGCCATGCTAACAGGTTGTTAGCAACTTAATTTTGCGATATTGACACAGATATTATTGTGAGAAAAACAAGGCTGTTCGCGACCCCTATAGTATTTTAAAGAAAGGCCGCCGATGGCCGCTATGGGTTCAATGGACTTAAGTCCATGGTAATGCATTCAGTTATGCAACTGACTAGGTATCCCCTTTCCATTGAGTCTACTTATCTCAAGTCTGAATCGGGCCCATGTTGAGGTGAAAGCATGTGACATTGGTCACCAGTCTGGTTAAGACTAGCCCTAAAGAGCTTGCCATCATGTATACAGTTATTAATAACAGTACAGTTATTTTAACAGTAATGCTCCTTTTTTTTCATGTGCTGCGTCTCAATCCACCGCATCCGTCGAATGACCCCTCTATGGAAAGATGAAATTATCCCGAACACGATGGTGTTCAAGCGTCAGGGGACTTGTCTGCTAACTTTTGTCTGTAGCGTCTGAACAGTTTGGGCTACACACTAATATGACGCCACCATCGAAAGGTGAGAATCTCTTGTTTTGCTCTAGGATGCCCACAAGCCTCACAAGACTCGTCTGAAGGTAGATAGGTACCAGTTCTAGAAAATAATGGAAGTATACAGTGCATTCGGAAAGTATTCAGACTCCATTACTTTTTCCACATTTTGTTGGTTACAGCCTTATTCTAAAACTGTCCTCATCAATCTGCACACAATAGCCCATAATGACAAAGCGAAAACAGGTTTTTAGAAATGTTTGCAAATGTATTAAAAATTAAAAACAGAAATACCTTATTTACATAAGTATTCAGACCCTTTGCTTTGAGACTTGATATTGAGCTCATGTGCATCCTGTTTCCATTGATCATCCTTGAGATGTTTCTACAACTTGATTGGAGTCCACCTGTGGTAAATTCAATTGATTGGACATGATTTGGAAAGGCACACAAAGCACACACCAGTCTATATAAGGTCCCACAGGTGACCAAGAACCCGATGGTCACTCTGATAGAGCTCCAGAGTGCCTCTGTGGAGATGGGAGAACCTTCCAGAAGGACAACCATCTCCACAGCACTCCACCAATCAGGCCTTTATGGTAGAGTGGCCAGACGGAAGCCAATCCTTAGTAAAAGGCACATGACAGCCCGCTTGAAGTTTGCCAAAAGGCACCTGAAGGACTCTCAGACCATGAGAAACAAGATTCTCTGGTCTGATGAAACCAAGACTGAACTCTTTGGCCTGAATGCCAAGTGTCACGTGAGTCATGTCTAGAGGAAACCTGGCACTATCCCTACGGTGAAACATGGTGGTGGCAGCATCATGCTGTGGGGATATTTTTCAGTGGCAGGGACTGGGAGACTAGTCAGGAGCGAGTGAAAGATGAATGGAGCAAAGGACAGAGAGATCCTTGATGAAAACCTGCTCCAAACCTCAGACTGGGGTGAAGGACAACGACCCTAAGCACACAGCCAAGACAATGCAGGAGTGGCTTCTGGACAAGTCTCTGATTGTCCATGAGTAGCCCAGCCAGAGCCCGGACTTGAACCCGATCGAACATCTCTGGAGAGACCTGAAAATAGCTGTGCAGCGATGCTCCCCATCCAACCTGACAGAGCTTGAGAGGATCTGCAGAGAAGAATGGGAGAAACTCCCCAAATACAGGTGTGCCAAGCTTGTGGCGTGATACCTAAGAAGACTCGAGGCTGTAATCGATGCCAAAGGTGCTTCAACAAAGTACTGAGTAAAGGGTCTGAATACTTATGTAAATGTGATTTTTGTATGTTTTTTATATATATTAGCAAAACATTCAAAAACCTGTTGTTGCTTAGTCATTATGAGGTATTGTGTATAAATTGATGAGGAGAAAAAACAATTTAATCAATTTGAGAATAAGGTTGTAACGTAACAAAATGTGGAAAAAGTCAAGGGATCTGAATACTTTCTGAAGAAACTGTATATGGAAGTACTTTAGTGCCAAAAAAATTGTTTAAATATGGCTAAAAAAAAACATGATAATTTCCTGAACTTACTTATATCTCACAGATATAGGACAAACACTTCAAAACATACTTCCTTTTGATTTATTTTTTGACTATCTGTTTTGCCATGTATGAATCTGTTATTCAATGCGTTTCTATGGGCTAATAGCAATAAGGCTACATTTAATGTTTCATAAAATATATGTTTTTATATATATATACATATTTTTTTATACTTACAGGGGTCCTAAAATTCCAAATCAAATAGCTAAATGATCCTTGGTATGACCTTGAAACAATTCCATATGTTAGCTTAGTAGAAACCCAGCCCCGGGCCCTTAGACCTTAAGGAGTTTTAACCTCATAGTATCGTTTCAAATCCAAAGTGCTGGAGTACAGGGCCAAAACAAAAAATGTGTCGCTGTCCCAATACTTTTGGACCTCATTGTAAATACAGTATGTACATCATTTATGAGTCTAAAATACCATTAACTGATGTCATTCCCACGGGGGGCCAGTATGAAAAATGTATGCACTCACTAATTGTAAGTCGCTCTGGATAAGAGCATCTGCTAAATGACTAAAATGTCAATTGGATCACAAAAAAAAATTCAGACAGAGAGAGAGAGACAGACAGACAGACAGACAGACACAGAGAGAGAGAGAGAGAGAGAGAGAGAGAGAGAGAGAGAGAGAGAGAGAGAGAGAGAGAGAGAGAGAGAGAGAGAGAGAGAGAGAGAGGGGTTCTTTCTGCAGAATTCTGTACAGAGAAGTCTAGATTGACAACCCCATCCCTTAGGTGTCTTTCAGAACATCTCAATGGTCTAAAGTGGCTTCATCTCCTCGTCTCCTCTCCTTCACTAGAAACCAAACGGAAGAACAAAACAGGGAGGGAGACAAGATGTCTAATAAAAAAACGATTGTTTTCGTTTTGCTACGGCTTGCTACTAAGGAATGTGACCATGCTTGCTCTATAACATGTTAGTTCATATGCCTTGACACTGTGATATATAGGCCTAAAGGCAGAGACCATAAGAAGACCCAGTGGCAGAATAAATTCAACCACACCTTTGTTTTATCACAAAACCGGAGAGCAACATCTGTCCAGTGAAGTCCACAAAGCATATTGCATGTAACAGACAGTTACATGTTTCCGACATTTTGGGACCACTAAACAACTATTGATTTAGAACCACAGAGAGTTACCGCAAGTCGCAAAGAAAACAGGAGCTGCCTCGACTATTCCAGCATCATTTCAACTTCAACATCATCAAATCACCTCTGCCTATTCTAATATAGTGACAACTAAAAGAGACCAAAAACAATTTAGTCCAATCAACGTAAGCTAAATATGATCTGGCTGTCCATAGTTCTGATTTCTGTGTGTGTGTGTGTGTGTGTGTGTGTGTGTGTGTGTGTGTGTGTGTGTGTGTGTGTGTGCGTGTGTGAGTGTTTGTGCAAGTAGAAAAACATGTTGACTCATCCTACTTGTAGAGAAACGCCAATGCCATCCTTCTCTCTTTCATGTTGATGAAACGGTCTATGACTTGGTCATACAGTACAAGCTTTTGTTGTCCTAGGCTACCTGGCTAAAATGCATGCTCACTAGCCTAACTTCCATTCATGGTAATGGCCAGCTAGCTAAAATTGTCTGTTTCCTAAATTAGCCATGTATGGAGATATGGGTTTGGATTGTGGATTTACTTAATTCTCCAAACTGGCAAATGTTTATAACGGCAATTCAGATCCAACCATTAATTCTTACATTGTGCCCCTGGCCTGAGAGGATGGAAGTTCAATATGTAGCTAGATGTAGAAGGCTAATGTTAACTAGCTAACGTTGCCCATTAAAGGAAGTTAGTCTAGCAAGCAAGCATTTTAGCCAGGTAGCCTAGGACAAAAAATAAATAAAAGCGTGTACAGTTTGGGGAAGACCCTTTCCTGTTTCAGCATGACAATGCCCCCGTGCACAAAGCGAGGCCCATACAGAAGTGGTTTGTCGAGATCGGTGTGGAAGAACTTGACTGGCCTGCACAGGGCCCTGACATCAACCCCATTGAACACCTTTGGGATGAATTGGAACGCCGACTGCGAGCCAGGCCTAATCACCAACATTAGTGCACCACCTCACTTATGCTCTTGTGGCTGAATGGAAGCCAGTCCCCGCAGCAATGTTCTAACATCTAGTGGAAAGCTTTCCCAGAAGAGTGGAGGCTGTTATAGCAGCAAAAGGGGGACCAACTCCATATTAATGCCTATGATTTTGGAATGAGATGTTTGACAAGACGGTGTCCACATACTTTTGGTCATGTAGTGAATATGGCCCAGTACATCACTGGGGCCAAGCTTCCTGCCATCCAGGACCTCTATACCAGGCGGTGTCAGAGGAAGGCCCTAAAAATTACAAAAGACTCCAGCCACCCTAGTCATAGACTGTTCTCTCTGCTACCGCACAGCAATCGGTACCGGAGCGCCAAGTCTAGGTCCAAAAGGCTTCTTAACAGCTTCTACCCCCAAGCCACAAGACTCCTGACCCCAAGCCACAAGACTCCTGAACAGCTAATCATGGCTAACTGGACTATTTGCATTTTATTAGTGTAGTCAACAAGTTATTTGGCTGTATAAAAAATCCTTCATCTTTTCGCTTGTCGGAAAAAGCAAACAGGTATTAATCGCTCTGATGCCATCTCTGAAAGCTCCTCCACTACGCACCTGTCTGGTTGAAAGCCTCCTCTCCTACCTGCGTTGTGTTGCACTATCCGTGGCGTGTTGCACTGCTTGTTCCCCACCTTTCGGTCTGCTCCCGACTACCCAGGACTGCTCCCGACTACCCAGGTCTGCTCCCGACTACCCAGGTCTGCTCCTGACTACCCAGGTCTGCTCCCGACTACCCAGGTCTGCTCCCGACTACCCAGGTATGCTCCCGACTACCCAGGTATGCTCCCGACTACCCAGGTATGCGCCCCCTGTCTGGTACAGGTATCCCCGCCACTTGCCCCTTCTCCCCCCGAGCTTCGCTCACTGCTCCAGCACACACCGTGGTTTCTGAACCAAATTTTATCTGGAACTTTTATGCATTTAGATTTGTATCACTTGGCCTTTATTGTTATTTTATCTCAGGCCTATTTGTGATTATTGTGCAACCTCATAGGCCTACAGATCGGAGTCTTAGAAAACGTTTTGTGGTTATTTCTCACGTTGATTGATAGGCTACAACTGAACATGTTGCTTTTGCTATTGTCTACCCTTAACTTTTACACTGGGGATGATGCATGTAGGGCCCAATGCCCCTTAACCCAATGAGTCCCACCGTAACGCTGGCGCGTTTTGGACTTCTAACATAAACATAGTGTGTTTGATCTGCAGACTTTCCATTGGATTTGTTTATTTCTTCTGCATCCGTAGATACCATTAGTCTGTTTAACGGGGGCTGAGCTAGAGCGGTGTTTGTGAGACAAGGGCAGATCCCGAAGGGGCCCAGGGCCGGTTCTTTTATACACAAACATCTGTAGAGTCCAAATGGTTTGAGCTACAGACTCTCACGAACACGCGCATGTAACATGTTTTTCTCAATGATGCTCACAAGCCACACAAGAGTTGTTAGAAGGTAAGGGGTTCTTCTACATAGAAGATTGTTGTGACGTGACTTACTTGAATGTATTGACTGTTATTTATCGAATCAACTAACTATGTTTAATTGTCACTCGATTAAATGAATCATGTAACAATTAACTCATTAGGAATTTGGGGCACCACGGAAGAAGTTGTTTAACAAGTTACCATCTCCCGAATTAAACTCTTAGAAGATATATATGTTATATATCGATAACAGTCACTTATATTAAATAATTACCTCTTATCAGTCTCATTCTGAACATCGCATAATCCTTGAACCTGCAAGAACCCTAACCTTTTTGATGAATCAGCAATACACAAATTGGCTTAATTATGTATTTACTAAGTGTTATGATGTCATTTCATAGTGTTGTATGAACCAGGTTAAAGTTAGTAGATAAGTGACTTGGCGCTGAATAACAAGGATTCCATTATGTCAAGGGAGATTAGTGGTGGTTTATCTTAGAATGATTGATGACATGATATACTGACTTGGAGTACAAGGTAATAACATCAAAGAAGGGAGTGCCAAATGATGGTTAACAGATGTGTCACGGTTTCTGCCGAGGCTGCTCCTTCTCCTTGTTCGGGCAGGCTTCGGCGGTCGTCGTCCCCGGAGTACTAGCTGCCACCGTTCGTTGTTTCTGTGTTTGTTTGGTTTGGTCTGTTTTGGTACACCTGTTTCTCATTTTGTCTTGATTATGTGTCCTTTAAGTTCTCGTTGTTTCTGTCTTGTGGTTGTGTGTAGTTGTTCCTGGTCAGCAGGTGTTTCCAGTCAGTTTGTGCTCTATTTCCTGTTTTAGATAGAGAGTCCGCTCTTGTTGTGCGTGTTTTGCATTTATATGCTGTGTGCGTTATTTTTCTCGTGCCTCCGGCTCTTTTTGTAGCCGTTCATTCTGTGGACTTTGCTAAAGTATTTTTGGACTAGCATCTTTGTCCTGCATCTGATTCCTACACCACACCTACGCCCGCTCTGACAAGATGCTGTTCAAGAAACGTGTCACATGAGGTATATAAACTGAGAGGTTTTCTTTGTTCAGTTAGTTCGAATGGCAAGAGGCAAAGCATGGTCTTTTTGTTCTGCGAACCATGGTACCTATTAAATATTTGAATGAACTGTCCATCTAAGTGTTAAATATCTTCTTGCATCATGAATTACTTGATACCCAAGAAACTCATAACTCATAACACTAACTAAATAATAACAGAGAATACAAAACACACACATAGGTAATTGATTACTAACGTAATACAATGAGAAGAGGTCCCTAGTGGACTGGATGAACGATAGAATGAATGCTTGGTAGGGAGAGACAGAGATTCAAACTATCGTTGTAACTTTGGAAACTACGCTCACTGAAATACAAATGCTTAGAACCCTAATCATCGCTCATTCAGATTAGAAATGAAACATGTATTTACGTGTAGCCGTCCTCGATAGTTGAGTTGATTATGTAGTTCTCTGGTTTGCCCACCAGAGATCCCAATGTCCTTGGTAGAGTTTCTGGTCGTAGTGGTGGTTAGAATGGATAATTCAGCGTACCCTGTAGTTCGTCAAGTTGATTGGTTTCGATAGATACTTCAGATGTACCAACGGTTGTCGGAGAGGGATTGTCCTTCCCAACTCGTGTCTAGTGAAAGTTCTCTAGATGACTATACAGTTGAAGTCTGAAGTTTACATACACTTAGGTTGGAGTCATTAAAACTCCACAAATGTATTGTTAACAAACTATAGTTTTGGCAAGTCGGTTAGGACATCTACTTTGTGCATGACACAAGTTATTTTTCCAACAAATGTTTACAGACAGATTATTTCACTTATAATTCACTGTATCACAATTCCAGTGGGTCAGAAGGCACAGAAGTTGACTGTGCCTTTAAACAGCTTGAAAAATTCCAATAAATTATGTCATGGCTTTAGAAGCGTCTGATAGGCTAATTGACATAATTTGAGTCAATTGGAGGTGTACCTGTGGATGTATTTCAAGGCCTACCTTCAAACTCAATGCCTCTTTGCTTGACATCATGGGAAAATCAAAAGAAATCAGCCAAGACAGACAGTCTGGTTCATCCTTAGGAGCAATTTCAAAACACCTGAAGTTACCACGTTCATCTGTACAAACAATAGTACGCAAATATAAACACCATGGGACCACGCAGCTGTCATACCGCTCAGGAAGGAGACGTGTTCTGTCTCCTAGAGATGAACGTACTTTGGTGCGAAAAGTGCAAATCATACCCAGAACAACAGCAAAGGACCTTGTGAAGATGCTGGAGGAAACAGGTACAAAAGTATCTATATGCACAGTAAAACGAGTCCTATATCGACATAACCTGAAAGGCCGCTCAGCAAGGAAGAAGCCACTGCTCCAAAACCGCCATAAAAAAGCCAGACTACGGTTTGCAACTGCACATGGGGACAAAGATCGTACTTTTTGGAGAAATGTCCTCTGGTCTGATGAAACAAAAATAGAACTGTTTGGCCATAATAACCATCGTTATGTTTGGAGGAAAAAGGGGGTCGCTTGCAAGCCGAAGAACACCATCCCAACCGTGAAGCACGGGGTGGCAGCAGCATGCTGTGGGGGTGCTTTGCTGCAGGAGAGACTGGTGCACTTCACAAAATAGATGGAATCATGAGGAAGGAAAATTATGTGGATATATTGAAGCAACATCTCAAGACATCAGTCAGGAAGTTAAAGCTTGGTCGCAAATAGATCTTCCAAATGGACAATGACCCCAAGCATACTTCAAAAGTTGTGGCAAAAAAAGTCAAGGTATTGGAATGGCCATCACAAAGCCCTGACCTCAATCCTATAGAAAATGTGTGGGCTATAAACCTGACTCAGTTACACCAGCTCTGTCAGGAGGAATGGGCCAAAATTCATCCAACTTATTGTGGGAAGCTTGTGGAAGGCTACCCGAAATGTTTGACCCAAGTTAAACAATTTAAAGGCAATGCTACCAAATACTAATTGAGTGTATGTAAACCTCTGACCCACTGGGAATGTGATGAAAGAAATATAAGCTGAAATAAATCATTCTCTCTACTATTATTCTGACATTTCACATTCTTAAAATAACTGACCTAAGACAGGGAACTTTTACTAGGTTTGAATGTCATGAATTGTGTTTAAATGTTTTTGGCTAAGGTGTATGTAGACTTCTGACTTCAACTGTACATGCCAGCTGCAGACTGGTAATTATACGGTCTAGTGAGTTAATTCTTCTTGTGTAGAGATTGAGAGTAGATGTCCTAGTTTTAGATTTAGTTTTTAGTTAATTTCCTGCAATTCTACACATTTTGCCATGGGGTGTAGAGAAAATGTTGCTGTTTTAAAGCTAGTTTTCTACAATTCTACACATTTTGCCATGGGGCGGAGAGAAAATGTAGCAATTTTATAACTCATTTCATGCACAGTTTTTAGTTTTAGTGTTAATTTCATGCAATTCTACACATTTTGCCATAGGGTGGAGAGAAATGTTTGCAGCTTTTAATATGATATCCGAGTGAGACTGACTAACAAAATCAATAGGGGCCCCCCTGGCTCTAAATGTATGCATTCACTACTTTAAGTCACTCTGGATAAGAGCGTCTGCTAAATGACTAAAATGTCAATGTAATTCGACCTTGATTACTACAAGTGTAGATAGCTGGCCGCTATACTAATTGTAATGATGTCATGTCTTAGTATTGTGGGGACCAGGTTAGAGTTAGTAGATAAGTGGCTTGGTGCCACGGAGTCTGCATTCCTTATGTCAAAGGAGATTACTGAGGTTGATCTTAGAATAATTGATGGACAGGATATAGTGACAGGGGTAAAGGGTAATAACATCAAAGAAAGAAGGTGTCCATGGAGGTTTACCAGATGTATGTGAAGGAACTGGTAACCGAGGATATATAAGGGAGAGTGGATCTTTTGTTCGAGTCAGTTCGAAATAGCAAGAGGCAAAGCACTGTCCTTGTTGTATCGAACCCGGTACCGACTAATAAAACATTTGCATTAACTTTCTAGTGTCTAAATATATCCTTACATTCTTAATTACTTGAAACCCCAGAAACTCATCATAACAGATTGGCGTCTTCACGAACAGGATACAGTCTACAGCCGAACTAACAGGTAAGCAGACTTTCATTTTATTATTATGTTAAAATCTGCTTATCTGTGGTAAAGCTAAGCTGTAATGAACATTTAAAATTCTATATCTTAAAAGGGGGACGATGAGTGGTGTTGAGTTATGTAAGGGATGTAAGGAGAATATCAAACAGGACTATGACATGGTGTTATGATTCAAAAATAGGGTGTGTTCAAAGTACTGAATAAAGGCAACAAGAGGACAAACGAGTGGGCGCATGGCATCCGGGATATAAAAGTACATCATAAAGAGAGTGGGTATTATTCCCTTGAAGGTACATTATAAATGAAAATGGGCGCAGGGCACCTTTAATGATAAAACACTAAAAAGAGAGTGGGCGCACGGCACCCTTAATGTACAGCACATTATAAAGAGAGTGGGTTATAGTCCCGTAGTGTGTAAGACATTATAAAATAATAGGTTACGGACCTTTTGGATGTGGGAGAACGTCATCAAATGAAGAGAAAATTAATATTTGGTAAATTACTCAAAACTGCCAGGAGAGGGAGCCAATGACATGTAACATTTGAATCATGACACCAAACACGAAATAAGGAAACGTAATTTGGATAAGATCAAGGTAGAAATTTGATGCAAAACATTTAATTACTAATATTGTATAAACTAATATACACGAGGATGGGGAGTCAATTCAGTATACCCAATATGGGCAAGACAGTGACAATAAAGAATAAATCAGAGCCTGATTTGCCTAGAAGGGAAAGAAAGGCTATGACAAAATTGTTACAGTCAAATCTGCATCTCAAACATATCTCTTTTAAAAATATTGAGAATCAAACACCACGTGACTGGATGTTAATTAAATTAGTTTTTTTATGTGGAACCATATCTTAGTGATTTATCAGCATGGGCAGATAATGACTATCCTCTAGATGGTAGTTTTAAAAGGGATAAATTACAAGTAGCACGGAAGTATATAATTGATAATACAGCAATAAGCAACCCGAAATGGGATTTAGATTACATGAAAGAAGTATACACATCATGGGATTTAATGAGTGCACAATGGCCGGTAAATATAATGAGGAAGGAGGAAAAATCTGTTAGGAAGTTACGTAATTTGGCAATGGAGAAACATAATTTACCTTATGAAAAGGGTCACTCTATAGGGGCTATTAAAGGGTCTGAAAGTATTAAAGGCATTTATCCACAATTAGCGACCTCTATTCAGCCTCCAGCTTATAGTATTGACGTAGAAGAGGATAGCAATATATATGAGTGGTTATTTATAGAATCTTATTGAAGTCAGGCTACAAAAAAATGTATTCCTAAAATCAGGTCAATCTACATGTTTCCTATAGTCAAAATAGATCATTTTGAAATCAAACGGTGGCGAGAGGAATGCAGGGATTAATGGTTAAAACAATTTGGTAAAGCTTGCGAAACAGCAGAAAGAAGGTTTATAGGTCAAACAGGACGAATAAACATTGAAAAAATTAGATATACTAGAGAGTGTGTAGAAAGTGAATATAAAATTATATTTACAATACTCAAACAAAACCGTAAGGTTGATTTCAGCGATAGTTTAGCAAATAAACTTTGTTGAAGCAATAGAACGGTACAAAATAGAGAAAAATATTATACTTGACCCAAACTCAGCCGTCCAAACAAAATATATAAAAATAGTTTTTTATTGTATTTTAGAAAGAGAGATGGAAAATAATTGTCAAAGAGTTTAATTGATGGTGGATGATTTGGCAAGTCAAGATAAAAATAGACAGGATGAAGAGGATAATATTCAGGACGAAATAATGGCACCACTTTTAGTAATGGAAGATAGGGTTTTGGATAAACCACTTACGTTAGCTGAAATTTCTCAAATTATAAAAGATGCGCCGCAGCCATTAGTCACTCCATTAGGATTTATGAATTGGTGGCGCACAGCTTTAATGCATGGGTCGATGAGTGCTAAAGACGTAAGATACATTTTAAATACTCTAATGCCAAAAGTTAACATGGAAACATTGATAACTTCATGTGAGACTTTATCATATGATAATGATGGACCGGGAGATGGCAGGACCCCAGAAAATAGGTTTCCGTGGTTAAGTAGAGATCATAAGGAAACACACATTGAGGAACTTAAAGTATTCTTAAAAGAACATGCTAGTCAGGACAGAGATGTTTCCCAATTGTTAAATTGTAAACGTAAACCAAATGAAACAATGTCTGAATATGCGACACGTTTTCAAAAAACATGGAGAGAGGACGCTAAATTGGAAATAAATGATGCGGAGGACACTTTTTTCGTAAGCATGTTTTTGAATGGCTTGGACCAAGTGTCTGCATATACTCTTAAATTGCCAACACCTGAAATATATACAATAAGACCATTACAATTATTTAAAAAGATTAGGGAATTAGAGGCAGTAGGATTATTCAATGAGCATAAACCTACAATTCAGGCAATGCAATTTCCCCCATACAAACCGTAGGATAAACAGGTACCATATCAGCAGCAGGTGAATGGACAATTCATGCCCTATAATACTAATCGAGGTAGAGGCAGGTCTAATAGTAATTCCAGAGGAGGAAGAAGGAGGTTTAATAGAGATATGGATACTTGCAATTATTGCAAACAATGGGGACATTGGTGGAAAGATTGTACAGTTCGATTACAGGATGAGGAGAGACGGAGCTATGGTGATAGAGAGAGAGGGGGAATTAGATTCTGGACAAACCGCAACCTAATGTTCAGAATCTAAAGGCATTATTACATGGAGTTGAAAGTAGTGTAGATAATGACGATCTCATACATGATTGTATGGAACTCATTAATTCCACATCTAGCGTGAGGGCTGATTTGCAACAGATGGCATTAGATAATAATGATCTGGTTTTGTATTGTGATGGTTCAGCAATGAGACCGGATGATAAAACGGTATTATCAGGATTTTCTGTTGTAGATAATGAAGGAAGGTGCACTGAAGCATATAAAATACCAGTTTCCTCAGCTCAGGCTGCGGAATTAATTGCATTAACAAGAGCATGAAATTTATGCTGCGGATAAAACTGTCACCATATACACTGATTCAAAATATGCTTTTTCAGTGGCACATGATTTTAGTAAAATATGGGAAAATAGGGGTTTTGTGACTAATGCAGGAAAACATATTCACCACGCCGATTTAGTTAAAAGTTTAATTAAGGCTATGATGTTACCTGCTAACATTGCTATTGTCAAATGTAAAGGTCATTCTAAGGAAGATTCGGAGATAGCAAGAGGGAATAATTTAGCAGATAAATATGCTGATGATGCAGCTTTGTTTGGATCTTTTCCACCATGGATGGAAAGGGAACTACTAGCTGTACAACTAATTAGTCAGGAGGATCCTCCGTTCACGTGTGATAATTTAAGGTCTTTTCAGAACCAAGCAACTGATTATGAATTAAGATTATGGGACATGAAGGGTTGTAAGAAGGATGAAAAAGGTTTGTGGAAATGTATCGATGATAGAAGTGCATTACCGAAGTTGGCTTATGATTCTGTTATTTCCTATGTTCATGGAGTGTGTTAGTAGGGAATAAGGGCGTGACAGCTTATATAAATAAGTTGTTTTTTACGATAGGTTTGGAGAAACAAGTCAGACAATTTATACAAAGGTGTTTAATTTCTGCTAGATGTAATCCATGCATCAATCCACCTAAAAGGGAACATTTACCAAAACCTGAGGGTCCATTTCAGCAATTACAAATTGATTTTACGCATATGCCGAAATATAGGGGGTATTCATATATTTTGGTAATTGTCTAAATGGACAGAAGCTATTGTGACAAGAAAAGAGAATGCTCAAACAGTAGTTAAGTGTTTGATGGGACATATTATTCCTAGGTTTGCAATACCGATTGGTGTTGATTCCGATAATGGCACGCCCTTTACGTCCAGAATAACTAGACGGTTATCAGCAGCGTTGTCACGATCGTCGGTAAGAGATGAGGACCAAGGCGCAGCGTTGAATGCGAACATATTTATTTATATAATGATCACACGATGAAAACAACAAAACGATGACGTGACAGTCAATGGTCAAACACAAACCAACACGAACAAGAAACCACAATGAATGAATGCCTAACGGCTACCTAAGTATGACTCCCAATCAGAGACAACGAGCTACAGCCGTCTCTGATTGGGAGCCACCCTGGCCAACATAGATATACAAACACTAGAACCAACACACATGAAAACTCACACCCTGGCTCAACATACTAGAGTCCCCAGAGCCAGGGCGTGACAAGCGTTAGGGCTTAAGTGGACGTTTCATGTTCCTTATTGTCCGCAGAGTTCGGCTCAGGTGGAACGCACTAATAAAACGATTAAGGATAAACTTATGAAAGTACATCTAGCGAGGAGGATGAATTGGTTGGAAGCATTACCTTTAGTACTCTTATCAATAAGAGCAATGCCCAATGCGTGTACTGGATTGTCTCCTCATGAAGTGTTGAGGGCTAGACCTTTTCCTCTAGGTGCGCTGATGAAGGAGAATCCAGTGGGGGATATAACACAGCTACAGGAATTGCAACAAAATTATGTTAAACATTTGTTTTCTTTTGTTTCCAAATATTCTCAACAGGTAATCGATTCCCTTCCCTCACAAGGGGAGAAACCGATACACAATTTTCAGCCAGGAGATTATGTTCTGGTACAAAGTTTAAAACCTGTGGTTATTCAAGGAGCGCCACGGTATGGATGTCCAACACAGGTTCTTCTGGTGACACGCACAGCGGTTAAGGTTAAAGGTCAACCGCAGTGACTACATGCATCCAGGCTTAAAGGGGCACCTACGAAACAGACACCAACTTCGGAGGAGTTGGGGAAGGAATGAACTTAAGGGGACATTTGTATAGGATTCGATTATAATTATAGTGTTGTGTTATTCTTATATTCATTATCATTTCTTTTTTTTTGTCTTTTTTTTTTTTTTTTTTTTGAGGGGGGGAATGGATCAGCTTAATATTGCAGATAGATTGTATCTTCTATCAATGTAATTGTCTGCATCACTTCCAATCCCCCATGTTTTTTTTATTATTTTTTTTATTTTTATATATATACTCCCCTTTTTTACTTTTCAACCCCACCATCCTTTCCCTACTTGGAGTAAATTAGTGAACAACAATGCCCAGGCCTCTACTTCGGTCTATACTTACTATCTACACCTTATGGACAGAGTTACTTTTACAATAATTATATTATATATATATATATATATATATATATATATATATATATATATATATATATATTATTTTTTTTAATTTTAATTTGTTTTTGCTCCTGAACTTCTTCTACTCTCAACCTCTCCGATCATTTTCATGATGTCCATCCGGTTTGCTTCTATATGCCATATCTTTCTAACTGTGCTCTTTCCCAAAAGCTCCCAACATACAACCTATATACTTATTATGGACACAGTATGCTTTACATTATTAGCTATCTTTGTTATTATTTGTTGTTATTTGTTATTAGTCCCATCCTTCAACTCTATTCAATACCTCCCATCTATCTCTTAACACCATCCATATAGGATTTCTATTTGCCATATATATTTCAACCGTACTGTGATGTTTTACAAAAGTTCTGAACCTTTCTATTCTCATTGCTTCTACAGATTGTGTGAATTAAAAATAAACAGTTTTGCTAAAAGTATTATTATATTATTGATTGATTGACTATGACTTTTCAGATCACCCAGTAATGCTATCTGCTATCTACCATTTCTTTGTTTGTTTTTTGTGTATTTGTTTTTCTTTTATCAGACCTAGGTGGTGGTGGAGAGAAAAGTGGGAGTTTCTGGAGGAATCATGGAGAAAACCATGACGAGATGCAAACTCCTAGGAAGGATGAATGGAGATATTGCATCAGTGACATTTATCATAGTCCTTATAACTCTGACAGAAGTTATCTCTGGGGGGATAGTGATTGACAATTCTAAGCTGAGGGAGAAGATGGTTATTGACAATACCGAGTTCAGCAAATCTGACAATGAGAATGGAAGGTTGAAGCGTGACTATAGGAACACAAATATAGGCATGAGACTTAGAGACAATGAACAGCACCATGAGCGTGCACATAGACAGGTTAGTCAGCCTGACGTCTACATAGAAATGGAGGTAATGGAACACGTTCCTGTATCTGAGGATGACATGCATTGTTTATATTATCCTCTCAGAGCTACAGGGAGTAAGCCTTTTTATGTTTTTTTTTTTTTTTTTCTTCTAGGGAATGGATCAGCTTAATATTGCAGATAGATTGTATCTTCTATCAATGTAATTGTCTGCATCACTTCCAATCCCCCATGTTTATTTTTTATTTTTTATATATATATATTCCCCTTTATTACTTTTCAACCCCACCATTCTTTCCCTACTTGGAGTAAATTAGTGAACAACAATGCCCAGGCCTCTACTTCCGGTCTATACTTACTATCTACACCTTATGGACAGAGTTAATTTTACAATAATTCTATTATATATATATTTTTTTTATTTTTATTATTTTTTTGCTCCTGAACTTCTTCTACTCTCAACCTCTCCGATCATTTTCATGATGTCCATCCGGTTTGCTTCTAAATGCCATATCTTTCTAACTGTGCTCTTTCCCAAAAGCTCCCAACATACAACCTATATACTTATTATGGACACAGCGTGCCTACATTATTAGTTATCTTGTTATTGTTTGTTGGTAGTTGTTATTAGTCCCATCCTTCAACTCTATTCAACACCTCCCATCTATCTCTTAACACCATCCATATAGGATTTCTATTTGCCATATATATTTCAACCGTACTGTGATGTTTTACAAAAGTTCTGAACCTTTCTATTCTCATTGCTTCTACAGATTGTGAATTAAAAATAAACATTTTTGCTAAAAGTATTATTATATTATTGATTGATTGACTATGACTTTTCAGATCACCCAGTAATGCTATCTGCAAGGTTAGTTCCAGGTAAATATTGCAATCCTTTAGCCATTCCTGGACCTGTGTCCAAAAACAAGCTACAAATGGACAGAACCAAAACAAATGATCTAATGATTCTGTCTCTTCACAGCAAAATCTGCAGAGCTGGGAAGATTGTATCCCCCATATAAATAACATTCTATTGGTAGCAAGAATTTTATATAATAATTTAAATTGAAAGATTCTAATTTTTGAATCCGGTGTCGTTTTGCGTGTCAGTTCATAAACACTATGCCATGGGATCGGTACGTCAAAGATCTCTTCCCAACTATTTTGCAATCTATATCGGACGGCTGTCAATCCTTTGGTCCTTAAGTGAAACTGATATACTTTTTTATTTATCACAGTTTTCCTTAACCAATTATGTTCTTTAATGCAAGGCCGACCGACAAGTTCCTTACTTTCTCCCCCTTCAACTTTCCTCTTCCACTTTTGCGGTAAGGCTGCAATTATTTGGTTGTAATTTTGGGTAGAGCAGACATTTCCATATGTTTTTGTTAGCTGCATGTGCGACATAACTCCACCAGTCCTACCGATGATATCATTTACGAAGATTATACCTTTTTTAAACATTCTGTCAAAAAATAAAGGTTTTTTGTCAATTAGTATATTTGAATTTAACCACAATATTTGTTGCATTATTTGTTCTGTCGTTTCTGGAGGATTAAATTGAAATTGCAACCAACTTTCTATGGCTTGTTTTAGAAATAGTGACATTTGGGAGATTATTTCCTTTTCAAGTAACTGAAAGTGAGAGGTTGTAATCTGAATAAAGGGAAAAAGGCCTTTCTTGAACAGTGGCTGAGACAATCTTACTAATTTGCTTGAGAACCAGTTCGGATTTAAGTATAACTTTTGGATGACTGAAGATTTTAGTGATAGGTCTAATGCTTTAATATTTAATAATTTCTGTCCTCCGAATTCATATTCATTATATAAATATGCTCTTTTAATTTTGTCTGGCTTGCCGTTCCAAATAAAATTGAGTATTTTTTTCTCATATAATTTAAAAAACTGTTTGCTAGGCGTAGGCAAGACCATAAGCAAATAGGTAAACTGGGATAATACTAAAGAGTTAATCAGGGTGATTTTTCCACAAATTGACAGGTATTTTCCTTTCCATGGTTTCCAAGCCTTTTTATGTTAATAATGTTACTTTTGTAGTTTTAAGTGAGGAATTGACAGGGGTTTAAGGTTGAATATGAATCTGTTGAAGGAGAGGAAGTCTTAATACTTATAATGTCATTAGCGGCAACAGGTGCTAACACACCAACCATAGAATACTGTAATGGGATATGGAAAGGGTTGACACCAAAATGTTTGGTTCAGAGAGATTTGCAAGCTTATGCAAGTATGCAACCAGTGGCAATCAGGACTAAGCAGAAAGTTGTACCTCTAACCTGCGTGACTTCTATAGCTAGTCATATAATTCTATATAAAATGGGGATTACACAGGGATGTCCAGCTAAAAATATTTTTTGGGATACCAATTTACCCTGGCCAGCAACTGATTACATGGTATGGTATTGTGGTGATCATTTATATACCTACCTTCCACACTATTGGCAAGGTGTTTGTGCCCCTTATTGGATACCAAGAAAAGTGGTATTTGGGGGTATAAACTCTCCAATCACACGGCCAGCGACTTTACCTGAGGATCAGACTGCTGAGTTGGTTGAGAAGGAGGAAATTATTATTTATGAGAATATGGATTCACAAGTGAATTCTATTCACCCCATAGCGTCTAATTTGTGGTACAAAACCCTTAAGCAGAAAGTTAGAAAATTGACTCAAAATTCATGTTATGTGTGTTCACTGATTCCCAAATCGACTGAGGATTTATTTTCTTATTGGGCGGTTCTTCTGCAGGGGTCAGAAGGATTGCCAACCCTATGCATTCTTGCTTATTAGTATGTATTGAACACTCATCCTGGGATGGGATCACAATCAGTCAGACCGATAATTTTGCCGAATAACATTTACATTGGCAAAACCAATAACATGATCATCAAGAATGATGGGATTCTTCACAAGATGACTCAATATGTTATTTATACTAATATATCTGTAAGACAGGAGAATGGTATAGATTTGCATAAGGTTCATTCAACCATTTTTGCGATTCCGGAACATTTGCCATCTGTTACTAGATTAGATGTCCGATCTTTTATGATAAGCATATAATTCAAGTACCTAGTGATTTATCAATTGTACCCACTAAAGTCTCAGCTATGGTAAATGCGTCTTCTGTATTTGATGTGTGTGTAAAAGGAAAACAGAGAGGAGAGTCATCAGTAATAGATATTGGATTTCTGAGAGCTTCTCAACGTCTCATGATGTTTAAGGATCTGGGAGGAAAATATCACATTTCAAAAGTGGGAACATTACCAATTCCAGTTTTTTTTTTTTTGGTGTTTGGAAATAATATATGGACTACTCTTCCTCCACTGTTCAGGGGAATATGTGGAGTCTGTACTTTAAACGATCTTCTCTATGTGGTTCAGCCTGTTGAATTTGTCAATACGAACATTACGGGACGTATTAGAAGGGATACTTTGGAACTTATGGGATATGTACATTTAAAGAATACGAATCCGATTTATTTGGCTACTAGATACAAAGCAATACCTCAAGATTTTCAAATATTTACACGTACTCAGTTAGTTTATAAGAATATTTTTGGAAATACATAATTGCAATATTCCAATCATTATCTCATAGCATTGACACGTCATGATGTTGCTAGAGTGGCTAATGCTACTGTCATGGGTTTTCAAGCTATTGGTTCTGAGTTGGCTCTCATTAGACAGTATGCTATTGATAATCACATAGCATTGGATGCTATTACGGCTGCTCAAGGGGGTGTGTGTGCAATTGTTGGAGGAGATACTTGTTGTACATACAGTGGGGGAAAAAACGTATTTAGTCAGCCACCAATTGTGCAAGTTCTCCCACTTAAAAAGATGAGAGAGGCCTGTAATTTTCATCATAGGTACACGTCAACTATGACAGACAAATTGAGGAAAAAAACTCAGAAAATCACATTGTAGGATTTTTAATGAATTTATTTGCAAATTATGGTGGAAAATAAGTATTTGGTCACCTACAAACAAGCAAGATTTCTGGCTCTCACAGACCTGTAACTTCTTCTTTAAGAGGCTCCTCTGTCCTCCATTCGTTACCTGTATTAATGGCACCTGATTGAACTTGTTATCAGTATAAAAGACACCTGTCCACAACCTCAAACAGTCACACTCCAAACTCCACTATGGCCAAGACCAAAGAGCTGTCAAAGGACACCAGAAACAAAATTGTAGACCTGCACCAGGCTGGGAAGACTGAATCTGCAATAGGTAAGCAGCTTGGTTTGAAGAAATCAACTGTGGGAGCAATTATTAGGAAATGGAAGACATACAAGACCACTGATAATCTCCCTCGATCTGGGGCTCCACGCAAGATCTCACCCTGTGGGGTCAAAATTATCACAAGAACGGTGAGCAAAAATCCCAGAATCACACGGGGGGACCTAGTGAATGACCTGCAGAGAGCTGGGACCAAAGTAACAAAGCCTACCATCAGTAACACACTACGCCGCCAGGGACTCAAATCCTGCAGTGCCAGACGTGTCCACCTGCTTAAGCCAGTACATGTCCAGGCCCGTCTGAAGTTTGCTAGAGTGCATTTGGATGATCCAGAAGAGGATTGGGAGAATGTCATAAGGTCAGATGAAACCAAAATATAACTTTTTGGTAAAAACTCAACTTGTCGTGTTTGGAGGACAAAGAATGCTGAGTTGCATCCAAAGAACACCATACTTACTGTGAAGCATGGGGGTGGAAACATCATGCTTTGGGGCTGTTTTTCTGCAAAGGGACCAGGACGACTGATCAGTGTAAAGGAAAGAATGAATGGGGCCATGTATCATGAGATTTTGAGTGAAAACCTCCTTTCATCAGCAAGGGCATTGAAGATGAAACGTGGCTGGGTCTTTCAGCATGACAATGATCCCAAATACACCGCCCGGGCAACGAAGGAGTGGCTTCGTAAGAAGCATTTCAAGGTCCTGGAGTGGCCTAGCCAGTCTCCAGATCTCAACCCCATAGAAAATCTTTGGAGGGAGTTGAAAGTCCGTGTTGCCCAGCGACAGCCCCAAAACATCACTGCTCTAGAGGAGATCTGCATGGAGGAATGGGCCAAAATACCAGCAACAGTGTGTGAAAACCTTGTGAGGACTTACAGAAAACGTTTGACCTGTGTCATTACCAACAAAGGGTATATAACAAAGTATTGAGAAACTTTTGTTATTGACCAAATACTTATTTTCCACCATAATTTGGAAATACATTTATTTAAAAATCCTACAATGTGATTTTCTGGATTTGTTTTTCTCATTTTGTCTGTCATAGTTGACGTGTACCTATGATGAAAATTACAGGCCTCTCTCATCTTTTTAAGTGGGAGAACTTTCACAATTGGTGGCTGACTAAATACTTTTTTTCCCCACTGTATATATATATATATAAGTAAGGTTTTGACTACATAGATTATTAGCATGAATATATAGTAGTTAATAATGTGTCTATCTTTTACTCAGACTGAGTCTACAGCGGTTTGAGATGAAATGATAGTTCATAAGATAGATGACTGAGAATGTATACCTTTGTTGATTAAATATATTGAGAATCAGGTTGGATTCATGTATAGAAGGTAGAAAGGGGTGAATTCTCAGTTATCTAGCATAGTTTAGGCTCTAGTATATATATATATATATATATATATATATATATATATATATATATATATATATATATATAATACTGATTGGAGAATATTGTATTTTATATGAATTGTTTGGGGTTAAGTAATTTTACTTGGATTGTAATGATGTCATGTCATAGTATTGTGGGGACCAGGTTAGAGTTAGTAGATAAGTGGCTTGGTGCCACGGAGTCTGCCTTCCTTATGTCAAAGCAGATTACTGAGGTTGATCTTAGAATAATTGATGGACAGGATATAGTGACAGGGGTAAAGGGTAATAACATCAAAGAAAGGGAGTGCCCATGGAGGTTTACCAGATGTTTGTGAAGGAACTGGTAACCGAGGGTATATAAGGGAGAGTGGATCTTTTGTTCGAGTCAGTTCGAAAAAGCAAGAGGCAAAGCTCTGTCCTTGTTGTATCGAACCCGGTACCGACTAATAAAACATTTGCATTAACTTTCTACAAAGTATCTAAATATATCCTTACATTCTTAATTATTTGAAACCCCAGAAACTCATCATAACACTAATTTAGCAATCTGAAAAATGTTAGCTGACATGGGCTAATTGAGTGACTATTAGTGACTGACATATCAAGAGAAAAATTGTTGATGCACAACCAAATGTCAGAAAATGGAACCTTGTGTATTTTAATATTCTACCTCGCAACAGTAAATTGATACCCCACCAGTTGCCCATCCCTGCTCTGGACTATGGTTCTAGTACTGAATCCAAATGTAAAATCTGATCTAGACATTATTTTTGCTGCTTTTACTTTCTCTGCTGGCCACCTTTTTTCGGATTTCTACGCACCATATATCTTTCAACTATGCTGTGATGTTAAACATACAATTTGAATGTATCTAATCGAATAGAATCCAGAAGATTGCGAGTTTGTGGTGGATATTATAAAATAAGGATTTGCTGGAGTCCAAGTCAAACTAAGATTCTTTATTTCTGATCTCAGAGGGAACAGAGTTACACAGCGCAGTGTAGACAGTCTGAATTCCGAAGCATTGGGTGATAAGCACATATCTTTATAGTTCCTGTTTTTGGGCGGAACTCTGTTCCGTTTTTATCTATACAAGGACACAGGTGCAGCTGGTTTGCAACACAGGATTATACTCCTGTAAGATTCTGTATTTATTTTCTTACTCAACCTTGTGTTCTTGAACGTAGCCCTGTTTCTTTGTGTTCTTGAACGTAGCCCTGTCTTTCATTTTTGTTCATTGATTTCATCTGTGTTTGTTATTCACCTGGTCTCATTAGCTCCTTATTTAGTTCAGTTCATTCTGTTTGCGCCTTTTCCTAGCTCATTTGTGAGAACCAGTTATAGCCTTCAGTCCTGGTTTTTGATTATCTTGCCTGTTTGCCTACCTGTGTATGACCATTGCCTGCCTGCCTGTGACCAAGATTCCTGCCTTTTGTGAAGGCGAAATAAACAACTGCAGCGCTCTGCGCGTGAATCTACACCTTTTTCTCCCTGAGTATTCACTACAGAATACCTCACCAAAAAACGGAATGGATTCAGTGAAGCTACAGCGGCGCCTAACCCAGCAAGAGGCGTGTATGGAGGAAATCTGCTATCTTCTCCGCCAGCCTATCCCTACTCCTCCGATGCCAGGTATCGTAACCCATAGCCCTCCTTCATTCATATCCATGCCTGGAAAGTATGACGGTTCACCTGGGAAATGTCAGGGATTTCTGATGCAATGCAGCAAATACATTGAGCACAACCCCACTAACTTTGCCACTGACAAGGGCAGGGTGGATTTTGTTGTGTCTCTACTCACAGGCAAAGCCCTGGATTGGGCCACCGCCATATGGACTGCCAAGAGCACATAACGCTGATCCGAGACCCATTTCCACACCCTCTTCAAAGAGGTATTCGATCACTCTCCTTCCGGTCATCCTATAGGAGACCTCCTCATAGAACTTCAAAAAGGACGCAATTCAGCTGCCGAGTATGCCCTCGAGTTCTGCACCATGGCTGCAGGGAGTGGATGGAGTGAGGCTGCTTTACTTACCGTCTACCGAAGAGGGCTCAACAGGGAACTTCAGGCAGAGCTGGCCTGTAGAGGTGACCTTCAGGATTTAAATCAATTCATTCGTATGTCCATCTCATTCAACCACCTCATCGCCGACCGTCGAAGAGCCCATGCAGTTGGGCCATGCTCCTCTCCCTCGTATCGAACGTCAAAGGTGGATCCAAGAAGGGCTCTGCCTATACTGTGGAGGGAAAGATCATCTACTCAGCCATTGCCCTGTTTGACCCCCACGGAGAGATGAGAAGGGTCCCTCCGCTGCCATGCAGGTAGGTGTGTCCTTATTTCTAAATATCTCCCAGAATCAATTCTCCATCCCAGTATTGATAACTGCGAAGGGGGTTACTAAGTACGTAGAGGGCTTGATAGATTCAGGAGCAGCAGGTAATTTTATCGATCACCAGCTAGTACAAGAGCTTGACATTGATCTAACACCTGACACCCCTCCCTTAAGGATTAACGCCCTGGACGGGCAGCCATTGGGCACAGGCTTCATTACGCACCTGACACAGAGCGTCACCCTCCAGATTGGAGTCTTCCACATTGAAACCATTCAACTCATGGAACTATCTTCCCCCAAACAGCCACTCATCCTCAGACACCCCTGGCTTTGTCGTCACGACCCTGCCATCTCGTGGCGACAAGGTGAACTTCTGACCTGGTCTTCTACCTGCTTCACCAGTTGTCTCAGCCTACCCTGCAGAACCACCACCATTGAGGACTCTGCCTCTGCAGTGCCACCCACTATACCATCTGAATACGCCCAGTACAGCAATGTCTTCAGCAAAATCAAGGCCTCCACTCTGCCACCACATCGCCCAGTGGACTGTGCTACTGACTTACTCCCTGGAGTGTCACCACCGAAGGGCCATGTTTACCCCCTATCTATCCCGGAAAATGAGGCAATGGAGAACTACATTGATGAAACACTCAAACGGTTTCATTCGTGCTTCTTCTTCGTTGGAAAAAAGGACGGTGGTCTCCGTCCATGTATTGATCACCGCTCCCTGCATGACATCACGGTCAATAACCGTTTCTCTCTTCCTCTGATCCCAGTGACCCTTGAACAAGTGGGCCGCGCCAACATCTATACAAAACTTGACCTGCGAAGTGCATATAACCTTGTCCGTATACGTGAAGGTGACGAATGGAAGACAGCCTTTATCACCGCACGAGGGCACTACGAATACCTGGTCATGCACTACGGCCTTACTAACGCCCCCGCCGTCTTCCAATCCTTTACGAACAAGGTTTTTTCAGGATGTGATCAACCGCTTTCTCATCGTCTACATTGATGACATCCTGATTTACTCCCACACCCTGAAGGAACACATACAGCATGTACAAAATGTTCTTCAATGGCTCCTTGACCATAACCTTTATGTGAAGACTGAAAACAGCACCTTCCATGTAACCTCGGTAAACTTCCTCGGTTTCGTACTGACACCTGGAAGGGTCAGCATGGATGAGAACAAAGTCACCGCCGTCAGTAACTGGCCCAAACCCACCACCGTTAAGGAACTCCAACGTTTCATTGGGTTCTCCAACTTCTATCGCCGGTTAATTCGGAACTTCAGTTCTACTGACGCTCCCCTCACTGCCCTTACCAGCCAAAAGACATGGACCCTTCAATGCACTGATACCGCCCTGACTGCTTTCAACAACTTGAAACGCCTCTTCACCTCAGCTCCTGTCCTTCGCCAACCTGATCCGACCCTTCCTTTCACCCTGGAGGTGGATGCCTCCGAAGTAGGAGTAGGAGCCATACTCTCTCAGCGGGTGGGAACACCTCCAAAATCACATCCCAGTGCCTTCTTCTCCAGGAAGTTATCCCCCGCTGAGAGGAATTACGATGTGGGGAACAGAGAACTCCTCGCCATCAAGCTGGCCCTCGAGGAGTGGCGCCACTGATTGCCTGAGATAATGAGTGGGCTGGACATGCCGAGAGAGGAGTTCGGACTTGGTCTGCCATTTAGCACACTTCTGTCTATTTGAGCTGGTCAGTATGTATAGGTAAACCTTTCTAACTCAGCTTTTCAAAAAATGTATCGTGTAGTGGAGCTGCATAAGTGTTGCTTTCCACTTTCTTGAGGATCGAGTTTTGAAATCAGCGGAATTAGAGTATGATAGCTAACGAGATGAAGAAAACACCTGTCTCCGGATTACATCTTCAAACTAAGGGCAACCATGCATGGCATCCGTGACAGGGAGACGCGTCCATCATGCATGACGTATATGGGTAAGATAGTCTAGCTAGCTACATTTTCAGATATTAAACATTTCTAATTTTGACAGAAAGTGGTTTCATTTCAAGTTAAAGTGTACTGTTAGCTAGATAGCTAACGTTAGCTGGCTGGATCGCTAGCTAACATTACGTGTATGATTTGACACATTGTTTACCTAGCTAGGTTCATGTTTACCTAGCTAGCTAGCTAGCTACATGTCTTAACAAAATACTCCACTTTGCAAGTAACCATTTCGGGTGCATTTGTAAATTCAGTTTGAGTATGCCAGAGCACAGAATAACTGATGAATTTACGAACACACAACACCCTTTGAATATGGCCGGTGTCAGTAAACATCTGCAAAAAAGCGTAAATCAATTGTTGCCAGCAGCACAGATACAGTCACCAACACTCTGGATAACATGAAAACAGCCTAACCAGCTCTGCTAGGGCGAGTAAAATGGTCAGTGAGGTGCTGGTTAGGCTGTTTTCATGTTATCCAGAGGTAAACAATGAACCAGAATCCCAATTTTGTGTCTGGAAGTAGCTAGCAAGCTAGTCAATGTTAGCCAGTTAGCTTGGGTGCTTGACTGCCGTTGTGAGGTCAGAACGCTCGGATCAACCCTACTCATCGGCCAGAGCGTCAAGTGTGCGCTCTGAACGCTACGAGTGTGAAATGAGATGGGTGGGGCTAAAGCTTAAGAGGGTGTGAACAATGCTGAATGGGTGTAGATAAAGAAGAGCTCTTCAGTAGGTACCAAAACATTCAAAGGCCATTTTCTCAAAAGTGAGATTACAAGTTTCAAAGCAGAATTACTTTCCCATTGTTCCCTTAAATGCAGTGTATGATGTACAATTTTGTAGCTCTGTGTCTCTGCTTTTATCCAATGTAAAAAACACAATTTCAAATGTAGCTACATAAGACCAAATCAAGGCGATCACATATACAGTTCTAACTTGCCAGTTTCTGCTAATGATTAGGTAAAACAAAGATAGCCAAGTGCATCATTTCTCAGCAAAGCGTTTGCTCCCAGAGCATGGCTGCTTAGAAGAGAGCGCCTGGCAACCACAGAGTCTGGGCGTTCAGCCAATATTCCACTCCAACTGAGCTGACACAACAGGCACATTTCTAAGTATGCAACAAGTCAAACATGTATGAAAAGTGTGAGATACTGTAAGCAGAAAGAGACACAGTATTCGTGATATTTAAACATCTATTAAAAAGGAGGTATTTATACTAAAATCAGAAACTCAAACGAAAAGAGAACACCCAGGAAACCACATTTTACATTTACATTTTAGTCATTTAGCAGACGCTCTTATCCAGAGCGACTTACAGTTAGTGAATACATTTTTTTTTTTTACTGGCCCCCCGTGGGAATCGAACCCACAACCCTGGCATTGCAAACGCCATGCTCTATCAACTGAGCTACAAACCACAGTGTGCCTTAACCCATATTCCATTACCCTTACGGGTAAATACTTTAGCAAGGCACAGTACCACTCATTTCTGTGTGTTCTTCTCCTCATCAGTAGAACAACATCTCATGAAAAAAACTAGTAGTGGGTAATTATCTTTTTGGTCGAATCACTGGGTGTATTGGTTCGGTCCTCATGGCAGGTAAAACCTTTGCCAGAGCACATAAACCATGTTTTGGTCCCCCAAGTAAGTAGGGGTAAGCAGTATGATTACAAATCCAATAATGTCCTTCGGGTGCTCCTACTAAGCATTTCCCGGCTGCTGTTGCAAAATTGTGCAATCATTGTTGAAATGTTGGGCAATCGTCATTCACCTCGTTTTTACAGAAGTAGCTATCTAACACTCCCAATTCTACCACATGGTCCCCAGAACCAGTGAATCTCACACACCAAGAGAAAGATTCAGGAATGACATTAACAACAGTATCAGGAACAATTAAACAAATCGGCTTGACAGCCAGGCGTTTGTCGTCTGCAGTTTAGTTCATGGAGTTTTGCAGTTGTGGTATTTGCACATCTCTCAGTGATAGGCATTGGCCTTATAAACAGTGTGGGGTGATATACATTGGCCTCATAAACAGTGTGGTTAACAATTGATGAATGAAACATCTTGCAAGTTTCACAGTCAGTAAGTCTTATTGCCATCAGGGGAAAACCCTCTGACACAGATGTAGGTATCAGTCCACAAACACGATGTCAATGTCCATTGGTTTGAGGCACCTTGTTATGAATAAAATACATCAATTCATCAAAGTAGTTTGGGGTAGGGTCATGGGGGTGAGCTGGCGAATTGTCAAAATGTTCATTACCACTCAACCCTACCATCACACTTCTGACACCAATCTGTCCTGTTGAACAGAGCAGCAGCAGTCCCGGGATGAAAAGTGTGAATTGCACCATCAACTCAGATCTGATCGTCCTCAGGGTTGTCCACCTTCCAGTGGGATCCGTAGATCCAGGTGTCCCTTTCAGCGATCCTGACTGCAGTCGGAGTGGTCAGCAGCACTTGGTACGGTCCCCTCCACAGAGGTTGTTGCAAGTATTTTAGTCTCAAATCCTTCACCACGATCCAGTCGGCAAGGGAGATCTTATGCCGCTGTCCTCCCTTTGGCTCGGGCAGGGCAGCTCGCACCTGTGTATAGATAGACTTTTGTTAAGTTCTATCATATACTTTACCATCTGGTCGTCCACACTTGTCAAGGTAAGCTGGGCCTGCTTCACCGGCACGTTGTCCATCTTCATCGGCCTTCCTGTAAGTATTTACCCTGACAGGGAGAGAGTTCGATAAAATCCATCAAGTGACTGAAAGGCATCATTAAAGGAAAGAGGGGTGACAGGGTCAATGCATGCCATCATAAGGAGAGGGGAGGTAAAGGAATCGGCAGCCGCTTTCGCTGCACAGTCTGCAGCAGCATTTCCTAGTGTGGAGGGCAGGAGTACCGCCTCAAGCAGTTCTTTAACCATGTTATGGTGTGCGATTGGTTTACCAGTTGAGGTGAGGAAACCACGATGTTGCCACAGGGTTCCAAAAATGTGACATACACCAAAAGCATACTGAGATTCAGAATACTGTGAGGGACTTGCCCTTTCCCAACACACAGGCACGTGTGAGAGCAAACAGCTCTGCTTCCTGTCCTCCTCAATACTGTGGGGTGTACACACAGCATAAGATGCAACTGGATGCAACTAATGGCCGCATAGCTACTATGTCAGCACAGGCCAACACTGCCTCCGTTGCTGCCGCAACAGAGCGGAGGCAAGGGAACAGTGTGCGCGCAACAGTATCGAGACGTTTCCAGTAGAAACCAACAGGTCTCATCTTACCACCCACAGTTTGTGTCAGTACAGCTGACATCAACACATTATTTTCCGAAACAAACAAATGGAAAGGTTTGGAGTGATCAGGTAACCCCAAACAAGGCGACCATGAGACTGTTTTCCCTCCTTTTTTTTGCCTGTTTAAGCCGAATTAGCGCTTCTTCACCATCTTTAGTCCACTCAATCTGATCCCCCATGGCCATGGGTTTCAAATGAATGAGATCAGAGAGAGGTTGGACAATTTCAGCGTAATCAATTAACCAAACTCTACAATAGCCAGCCATTCCTAGCAGTGACATCTGTTCCTTGGTGTTTGGTTTAGGAACTTGTAAAATAGCTTTAACCCTGTCTGTAGCCAAGCTTCTGCCCCCTGGTGTGATAATGTGTCCCAAATAGACTGCTCAAAAAAATAAAGGGAACACTTAAACAACACAATGTAACTCCAAGTCAATCACACTTCTGTGAAATCAAACTGTCCACTTAGGAAGCAACACTGATTGACAATACATTCCACATGCTGTTGTGCAAATGGAATAGACAACAGGTGGAAATTATAGGCAATTAGCAAGACACCCCCAATAAAGGACTAGTTTTGCAGGTGGTGACCACAGACCACTTCTCAGTTCCTATGCTTCCTGGCTGATGTTTTGGTCACTTTTGAATGCTGGCGGTGCTTTCACTCTAGTGGTAGCATGAGACGGAGTCTACAACCCACACAAGTGGCTCAGGTAGTGCAGCTCATCCAGGATGGCACATCAATGCGAGCTGTGGCAAGAAGGTTTGCTGTGTCTGTCAGCGTAGTGTCCAGAGCATGGAGGAGACAGGCCAGTACATCAGGAGACGTGGAGGAGGCCGTAGGAGGGCAACAACCCAGCAGCAGGACTGCTACCTCCGCCTTTGTGCAAGGAGGAGCAGGAGGAGCACTGCCAGAGCCCTGCAAAATGACCTCCAGCAGGCCACAAATGTGCATGTGTCTGCTCAAACGGTCAGAAACAGACTCCATGAGGGTGGTATGAGGGCCCGACGTCCACAGGTGGGGGTTGTGCTCACAGCCCAACACCGTGCAGGACGTTTGGCATTTGCCAGAGAACACCAAGATTGGCAAATTCGCCACTGACGCCCTGTGCTCTTCACAGATGAAAGCAGGTTCACACTGAGCACGTGACAGACGTGACAGAGTCTGGAGACGCCGTGGAGAACGTTCTGCTGCCTGCAACATCCTCCAGCATGACCGGTTTGGCGGTGGGTCAGTCGTGGGGTGGCATTTCTTTGGGGGGCCGCACAGCCCTCCATGTGCTCGCCAGAGGTAGCCTGACTGCCATTAGGTACCGAGATGAGATCCTCAGACCCCTTGTGAGACCATATGCTGGTGCGGTTGGCCCTGGGTTCCTCCTAATGCAAGACAATGCTAGACCTCACGTGGCTGGAGTGTGTCAGCAGTTGCTGCAAGAGGAAGGCATTGATGCTATGGACTGGCCCGCCCGTTCCCCAGACCTGAATCCAATTGAGCACATCTGGGACATCATGTCTCGCTCCATCCACCAATGCCACGTTGCACCACAGACTGTCCAGGAGTACCACAGACTGTCCAGGAGTTGGCGGATGCTTTAGTCCAGGTCTGGGAGGAGATCCCTCAGGAGATCATCCGCCACCTCATCAGGAGCATGCCCAGGCGTTGTAGGGAGGTCATACAGGCACGTGGAGGCCACACACACTACTGAGCCTCATTTTGACTTGTTTTAAGGACATTACATCAAAGTTGGATCAGCCTGTAGTGTGGTTTACCACTTTAATTTTGAGGGTGACTCCAAATCCAGACCTCCATGGGTTGATAAATTTGATTTCCATTGATCATTATTGTGTGATTTTGTTGTCAGCACATTCAACTATGTAAAGAAAAAAGTATTTAATAAGATTATTTCATTCATTCAGATCTAGGATGTGTTATTTTAGTGTTCCCTTAATTTTTTTGAGCAGTGTATTTAACAGTCTGTTGGACACATTGTAATTAGTTTTTTGAGGCCTTGTGGCCATTATCAGCTAGGAATTTTAGCAGTGCAACAGTATCAATTTCACATGATTCTCTGTCAGGAGAGCAAAGAAGGTGGTCATCAACATACTGATCCTGAGTGGCGCAGTGGTCTAAGGCACTGCATCGCAGTGCTAACTGTGCCACTAGAGATCCTGGTTCGAATCCAGGCTCTGTCGCAGCCGGCCGCGACCAGGAGACTCATGGGCGGCGCACAATTGGCCCAGCGTCGTCCAGGGTAGGGGAGGTAATGGCCGGCAGGGATGTAGCTCAGTTGATAGAGCATGGCGTTTGCAACGCCAGGGTTGTGGGTTCGATTCCTACGGGGGGCCAGTATAAAAAAAGATGTATTCACAAACTGTAAGTCGCTCTGGATAAGAGCGTCTGCTAAATGACTAAAATGTAAATGTAAAATGATCAACATACCCCTTTAGGGGGGCAGAAATAACAGAAAGTTGGCTCTCAATTCATCTGCAAAAATTTCAGGGCTTGCAATGTAACCTTGGGGCAGAACCGCCCACTGATAGCGCTGTCCTTGAAAAAAAAACGCATTAGCCAAATCAACAACTGTAAACCAATTTGAATCCTGCGGTACAGATGAAATGATAGTGACTGGGTTTGGCACAACTGGGGCCCTGGCATGCACGGCATCGTTAACAGCTCTAAAATCTTGTACCATTCTCCATTCACTAGCTACTACACCCAAAGTTACTTCACACACATAACCATTGGTCAACTCTTCCTGCTCTGTCTCACAATGCCACAGTGATTCAAACAAATGGTCCTTTCGACCATGACTACATTTGGCAGTGCAGTGTAAGTGGTCGGGCTTAGTTTGGCCTGGTTGAGCAAATGCATTCAGTGGGTCAAAAAGGGGTCAGACAAATCATGAATAATACCACATTTTGGTCTGGTAATTCCAACGCAGTATACAGTGGGTATAGAAAGTCACCACCCCCTTTCAAAATGTTCACCTTTTGTTGCCTTACAGCCTGAAATGAAAACACATAAAATCAGACTTTTCCCAGCTTTATTTACACACAGTGAAAAAACTCTGGAAATTAGTTAAAATTAAAACAGTAAAATGCCCTATTTGGATAAGTGAACACCCCCCTGAGTTAATACTTGGTGGAACCACCTTTTGCTTGAATTACAGCCGTGCGTCTCTTTGAATACGTCTCTACTAACTTTGCACACCTAGACTGTGCAATATTTGCCCATTCTTCCTTGCAGAATTGTTCAAGCTTAGTCAAATTCCATGGTGACCGCTCATGGACTGCACTCTTCAAGTCATTCCACAGATTCTCGATGGGATTTAGGTCGGGGCTCTGACTAGGCCACTCAAGGACATTCACCTTCTTGTCCTTCAGCCACTGTATGGTTGCTTTGGCGGTGTGCTTTGGGTCATTGTCATATTGAAACGTGAACCATCTTCCCATTTTCAACTTCCTGGCAGAGGGCTGCAGGTTCTCCTCAAGAATCTGTCGGTATTTTGCACTTTCCATTTTCCCTTCTATCCTGACAAGTGCTCCAGTCCCTGCTGAAGAGAAACACCCCCACAACAGGATGCTGCCACCGCCGTGCTTTACTGTAGGCATGGTGTTCTTTGGGTGGAAAGATGTTTTGGGTTTTCGCCAGACATATCGTTTTGCATTATGGCCAAAAAGTTCAATTTTGGTCTCATCTGACCACAGCACCTTTTGCCACTTGGCCTCGTAATCTACAATGTGCTTTTTGGCAAAGCTCAAACAAGACTTGATGTTGCCTTTTTTGAGGAGTGTTTTTTTTCTTGCCAGTCTTTGCCATAAAGGCCTGAAGCTCCTTCAAAGTCGCCATTTGCTTCTTTGTAGCCTCTCTGATCAGTCTCCTCCTTGCCCGGTCATGAAGTTTGGAGGGACGGCCTGATCTATACAGGGTCTGGGTGGTGCCATACGCCGTCCACTTCTTAAGAATGGTCTTAACTGTGCTGCGAGGGATAGACAAAGCCTTTGAAATATTTGTATATCCTTTCCCTGACTTGTGCCTTTCCACAACTTTATCTCGTAGATATTTTGAAAGCACCTTTTCGCCCATAGTGGATTCTTTGCTTAGAATTGCACTACTAAGCAGTGGAGTCCTCTATGAATGTCACGATCGTTGAGAGACGGGTCAGACCAAGGTGCAGCGTGATATGCGTACATGTTTATTAAGACGAATAAACACTTGACAAAAATAACAAAACAACGAAAACGTGAAGTCCTATGGGCTATACACACAAACAAGCCTAACAGGAACACAAGCAAGATCCCACAACTAAGGTAGGCAACCAGGATACTTAAGTATGTTCCCCAATCAGAGACAACGAGCGACAGCTGCCTCTGATTGGGAATCACACCTGGCCAAACATAGTAATACACATACTAGATCATAAACATAGAATCTAACATACAGTGGGGAAAAAAAGTATTTAGTCAGCCAACAATTGTGCAAGTTCTCCCACTTAAAAAGATGAGAGAGGCCTGTAATTTTCATCATAGGTACACGTCAACTGTGACAGACAAATTGAGAAGAAAAAAATCCAGAAAATCACATTGTAGGATTTTTAATGAATTTATTTGCAAATTATGGTGGAAAATAAGTATTTGGTCACCTACAAACAAGCAAGATTTCTGGCTCTCACAGACCTGTAACTTCTTCTTTAAGAGGCTCCTCTGTCCTCCACTCGTTACCTGTATTAATGGCACCTGTTTGAACTTGTTATCAGTATAAAAGACACCTGTCCACAACCTCAAACAGTCACACTCCAAACTCCACTATGGCCAAGACCAAAGAGCTGTCAAAGGACACCAGAAACAAAATTGTAGACCTGCACCAGGCTGGGAAGACTGAATCTGCAATTGGTAAGCAGCTTGGTTTGAAGAAATCAACTGTGGGAGCAATTATTAGGAAATGGAAGACATACAAGACTACTGATAATCTCCCTCGATCTGGGGCTCCACGCACGATCTCACCCCGTGGGGTCAAAATGATCACAAGAACGGTGAGCAAAAATCCCAGAACCACACGGGGGGACCTAGTGAATGACCTGCAGAGAGCTGGGACCAAAGTAACAAAGCCTACCATCAGTAACACACTATGCCGCCAGGGACTCAAATCCTGCAGTGCCAGATGTGTCCCCCTGCTTAAGCCAGTACATGTCCAGGCCCGTCTGAAGTTTGCTAGAGTGCATTTGGATGATCCAGAAGAGGATTGGGAGAATATCATATGGTCAGATGAAACCAAAATAGAACTTCATGGTAAAAACTCAACTCGTCGTGTTTGGAGGACAAAGAATGCTGAGTTGCATCCAAAGAACACCATACCTACTGTGAAGCATGGGGGTGGAAACATCATGCTTTGGGGCTGTTTTTCTGCAAAGGGACCAGGACGACTGATCCGTGTAAAGGAAAGAATGAATGGGGCCATGTATCGTGAGACTTTGAGTGAAAACCTCCTTCCATCAGCAAGGGCATTGAAGATGAAACGTGGCTGGGTCTTTCAGCATTACAATGATCCCAAACACACCGCCCGGGCAACGAAGGAGTGGCTTCGTAAGAAGCATTTCAAGGTCCTGGAGTGGCCTAGCCAGTCTCCAGATCTCAACCCCATAGAAAATCTTTGGAGGGAGTTGAAAGTCTGTGTTGCCCAGCGACAGCCCCAAAACATCACTGCTCTAGAGGAGATCTGCATGGAGGAATGGGCCAAAATACCAGCAACAGTGTGTGAAAACCTTGTGAAGACTTACAGAAAACGTTTGACCTGTGTCATTGCCAACAAAGGGTATATAACAAAGTATTGAGAAACTTTTGTTATTGACCAAATACTTATTTTCCACCATAATTTGCAAATAAATTCATTAAAAATCCTAAAATGTGATTTTCTGGATTTTTTTTTCTCATTTTGTCTGTCATAGTTGACGTGTACCTATGATGAAAATTACAGGCTTCTCTCATCTTTTTAAGTCGGAGAACTTGCACAATTGGTGGCTGACTAAATACTTTTTTTCCCCACTGTAGATCTCAAACGACACTCACACCCTGACCCAACCAACAAGAGTTCTCTGTCAGGGCGTGACAATGAACAACAGCTTTTTTTCGGAACTAATCAAAGTCACTACAACTGATCACAGATGGAAGCCAATGAACTTGATTTTTTTATCTGGAAGGTGGTCGGTTATACCTCAGCAAGTTTGCAATTGCAATTCTAAGGGGGGTTCACTTATCCAAATAGGGTATTTTAATGTTTTCATTTTAATTAATTTTCAGAGTTATTTTAGAATAGTTTTCTTCACTTGGAGATTGTGGGTTACTGTGTGTAAATAAAACTGGAAAAAGTCTGATTTTATGTGTTTTCATTTCAGGCTGTAAGGCAGCAAATGGTGAACATTTTGAAAGGGGGTGGTGACTTTCTTTCCCCCAACAGAGGAGGACATCTACCAAGGTCATGGTCAAAAGTTTTGAGAATGACACAAGTATTGGTCTTCACAAAGTTCGCTGCTTCAGTGTTATGAGATATTTTTGTCAGATGTTACTAGGGTATACTGAAGTATAATTACAAGCATTAGTGTCAATGGCTTTTATTGACAATTACATTAAGTTTATGCAAAGAGTCAATATTTTGCATAAAATAAATAGATTGCAAAATTGTTGGGAAGAGATTTTTGACGTACCGATCCCATGGCATAGTGTTTATGGACTGACACGCAAAACGACACCGGATTCAAAAATTAGAATCTTTCAATTTAAATTATTATATAAAATTATTGCTACCAATAGAATGTTATTTATATGGGGGATACAATCTTCCCAGCTCTGCAGATTTTTCTGTGAAGAGACAGAATCATTAGATAATTTGTTTTGGTTCTGTCCATTTGTAGCTTGTTTTTGGACACAGGTCCAGGAATGGCTAAAGGATTGTAATATTTACCTGGAGCTAACCCTGCAAATAGCATTACTGGGTGATCTGAAAAGTCATAGTCAATCGATCAATAATATAATAATACTTTTAGCAAAAATGTTTATTTTTAATTCACAATCTGTAGAAGCTATGAGAATAGAAAGGTTCAGAACTTTTGTAAAACATCACAGTACAGTTGAAATATATATGGCAAATAGAAATCCTATATGGATGGTGTTAAGAGATAGATGGGAGGTATTGAATAGAGTTGAAGGATGGGACTAATAACAAATAACAACAAATAATAACAAAGATAGCTAATAATGTAAGCATACTGTGTCCATAATAAGTATATAGGTTGTATGTTGGGAGCTTTTGGGAAAGAGCACAGTTAGAAAGATATGGCATATAGAAGCAAACCGGATGGACATCATGAAAATGATCGGAGAGGTTGAGAGTAGAAGAAGTTCAGGAGCAAAAACAAATTAAATAGAATTATTGTAAAATTGACTGTGTCCATAAAATGTAGATAGTAAGTATAAGCTGGAAGTAGAGGCCTAAGCATTGTTGTTCACTAATTTACCCAAAGTAGGGAAAGGATGGCGGGGTTGAAAAGTAATAAAGGGGAGTATATACTGTATATAAAAAACATGGGGGATTGGAAGTGATGCAGACAATTACATTGATGGAAGTTACAATCTATCTGCAATATTAAGCTGATCTACCCCCCCCCAAAAAATGTATATATATATATATATATATATATATATAAAAAAAGAGAAAGCAATAAATAAATAAATAAATAAATAAATAAATAAATAAATATAGTCAATATTTGCAGTGTTGACCCTTCTTTTTCAAGACCTCTGAAATCCGCCCTGGCATGCTGTCAATTAACTTCTGGGCCACATCCTGACTGATGGCAGCCCATTCTTGCATAATCAATGCTTGGAGTTTGTCAGAATTTGTGGGTTTATGTTTGTCCACCCTCCTCTTGAGGATCGACCACAAATTCCCAATGGGATTAAGGTCTGGGGAGTTTCCTGGCCATGGACCCAAAATGTTGATGTTTTGTTCCCCGAGCCACTTAGTTATCACTTTTGCCTTATGGCAAGGTGCTCCATCATGCTGGAAAAGGCATTGGTCGTCACCAAACTGTTCTTGGATGGTTGGGAGAAGTTGCTCTCGGAGGATGTGTTGGTACCATTCCTTATTCATGGCTGTGTTCTTAGGCAAAATTGTGAGTGAGCCCACTCCCTTGGCTGAGAAGCAACCCCACACATGAATGGTCTCAGGATGCTTTACTGTTGGCATGACACAGGACTGATGGTAGCGCTCATCTTATCTTCTCCGGACATGGTGTTTTCCGGATGCCCCAAACAATCGGAAAGGGGATTCATCAGAGAAAATGACTTTACCCCAGTCCTCAACAGTCCAATCCCTGTACTTTTTGCAGAATATCAGTCTGTCCCTGATGTTTTTCCTGGAGAGAAGTGGCTTCTTTGCTGCCCTTCTTGACACCAGGCCATCCTTCAAAAGTCTTCGCCTCACTGTGCGTGCAGATGCACTCACACCTGCCTGCTGCCATTCCTGAGCAAGCTCTGCACTGGTGGTGCCCCGATCCCGCAGCTGAATCATCTTTAGGAGACGGTCCTGGCGCTTGCTGGACTTTCTTGGGCACCCTGATGCCTTCTTCACAACAATTGAACCTTTCTCCTTGAAGTTCTTGATGATCCGATAAATGGTTGATTTAGGTGCAATCTTACTAGCAGCAATATCCTTGCCTGTGAAGCCCTTTTTGTGCAAAGCAATGATGAAGGCACGGGTTTCCTTGAAGGTAACCATGGTTAACAGAGGAAGAACAATGATTTCAAGCACCACCCTCCTTTTAAAGCTTCCAGTCTGTTATTCTAACTCAATCAGCATGACAGAGTGATCTCCAGCCTTGTCCTCGTCAACACTCTCACCTGTGTTAATGAGAGAATCACTGACATGATGGCAGCTGGTCCTTTTGTGGCAGGGCTGAAATGCAGTGGAAATGATTTGGGGGGATTAAGTTCATTTTCATGGCAAAGAGGGACTTTGCAATTAATTGCAATTCATCTGATCACTCTTCATGACATTCTGGAGTATATGCAAATTGCCATCATCAAAACTGAGGCAGCAGACTTTGTGAAAATTAGTATTTGTGTCATTCTCAAAACTTTTGACCACGACTGTAGATACCGATGCTTGGAGCAGTTACTACCAGGCCCTCCTCACTGCAAGAAATGTTAATTCCTAACTTAAACAATAGGTCTCTTCCAATTAAATTCACAGGGCAGTTATAAACAAACAATGATTTAAAATGTTATCACCAAGTTGGACCGAAAGCGGTTTAATAAGGTTCCCTACCATTGTAATGCCAGATGCCCCAACGGTCTTTATTACATCTTTTGACAATGGAACTTTTAAATTGTTACATTTTGATAAAATAGAAACTGGTTTCCCGTGAATCGACCAGGAAATAAATATTCACACCGCCCACACACACATCCATATTAGGTGAATATGCACTGTTAAAAGATACGATTGGTTACTCACCAAAGTTTTCCTTCTACCTCCTATCTCGAGCCTCCCCCTCTACCCTACGGGTTAGATGCTGTCACGTGGTGGTGGTGGATAGTAGGTATCACTGTCCTCAGCTTCATCATAGCCACCCACAGCACCCCTGTTCTGGGGGCATTTTCTTGAAATGTGTCCAGGCTGTTGACAGTTATAACACCTCCATGGTTCCCCTCTTCCTCTTCCACCTCTGCGGCCCCTTCCTCCTCTTGCTCTTCCAGCCCCCCTTCCTCTTCCTCTGTCTCCTGAGTTCCCTCCCTCATAAAACATCATCTGGGCACTTGCCAGTTTCTCCTGCTGTTTCTCCCTTCCTGCAGCTTGTGTACAGCAGGTGGCCAGACTGTAGTCAGGGGATGAGATTATGGTAGAAAAATGGGTCCACCATTGTGCCCCGCTATGAGAGGGAGGGGGAGGATTCTTCACCATTTCCGCTGGACTAGGATGGTTGGAGAGGCGTTCGCGTCACGGCCCGCTACCGGATTTGGTATTGACATCAGGGGAAACAGTTCGGCAGAGGGTGGTGTGGAAACAAGAAGGGGAGGGGGTAAGTCTGGATAAAGTCCACAGGTCATTTCTGTGACCAGTTGCTGGGGAGGCTTAGGGTCTCAGCGGGGGCGGCTCTGAGGTGTCTGTATTTTACACCGGAACTCAGTGTGTGTGGTGACCAGAGTCTTTTTCTTCTTCGTCTTCCACAGATTCTCCGCCGTCTGCCCAGAAAAAACAGTTGTGTTTCACTATATGGGATCACTCCAATATATTGGTATCACTCCGCGGCGGAGGGATACATCCGAGGTGAGGATTTACAGATTTACTCCCGTGTACACCTGTGTCAGGGCTGGGGTCCGCCCCTATATATAGACCCCATGGCCGCGACACACATTCTCTTTCATTTTCTCGGTGGACATCCGTATGGTTTGAGGTACAACATTTCTGAAGTTCGCTTGGTAAGTCACTGTTAAGTGCAATATCTTGCGTGGAAGTTTACTCTCTGGCTGTTTGCAGTCTGGAGCAGCTGGCCGCATGGCCGGCCCCTCCTCTTGAGTGCTCCACTCGCTGCGCACGGTTGATCTGTATCTTCCGCCCGTGGTTTGTTGTACTTGTGTTTCGTTAGCATTACACTACGACTCAGTGTGCATCCATTAGTATGGTGGCTCTTGCTGCACAAACTGTAATTTACACAACTAGGCCGGGTTCTCTGCCAATTACCCTGCAGGGTTTTTTCTTGTTCTTTCCCCTGCAGAGTGTAAGAGTATCATGGTGGGCTTTCCACTACGTTGAGACATTAACTTTGGAGTTCCTTAACGGAGTTACTCCATCATATGGTGCTGTTTTTGCTGCTTGGATATTAAACCGGCTAGGTAATATTGCAGTTGGTGTAAAACAAAAAAACGAATAAATCAAATCCATTACCTGGTTGCTGTTTTTTTGTCTGCCTGTTTTTCCAACACAGGTCTTCCACTGTTTTTGCAGAGGTACTGGGTAATTCATCCCTCACCGGGTTCCTATTCCTCCAAGCGGGTCACCACATAAGCTCTCCCAGGGCGTAGGACACCTGCTCCGTGGCCTTGTTGGCTTGGCTGAGCTTATGGCTTCCCTTTGTGACAGGTGTGATGGTGGCATCCCCCCTGGGGATCTGCATACCTTGTGTATGCACTGCCTGGGTTTGAGCCACGTGGAGAGGAGCACCCTACTGGATGCCTGTGTTGTGTGATGTTCTCACACCCTGGCGCGATTGGAGGCCATGCGCGAATGGGTCGGCCAGGCTCGGGCTCAGGATGGGGACGAGCTCCCTCCCTCAGGAGTGGTGCACCAGCGAGCTGTTAGTCCCTCTACTGGGCCCAGTACCCCTCCCAGGAAACGTGGCCGGAGCCACTGCAGGCAGAGCCCAGGGGCTTCATCGCCCCCAGCGGCTCGAGGGGCTATGAGGAGCCTACTCACTCGGGTAGCCACTGCACTGGACATCAAACTGGTGGACAGTGATGATTCTCCATGTGGAGTTATGTTGCGGGTGCAGAATCACTCGGCCTCCGGGAGTACCCGACCATGGACACCATGATAGCTGCCATGGTCCTCCCGGACCGGGAGATTATAGGGCGGAACCCGCGACTGAAGTATTTGATGCGGACTTGAAAGCCACATATGGGTCCCTCTGCTCTTTTGGCCGCCTTACCAACGTGTTCATGCTGCTGCAGGCCTACCTGCAGACTCTGTTGCTCTGGCTGCAGGAGGGCACAGAGGAGCTCCTCCGGGAAGCAATGGAGGTGTCTTGCCTGCTTTCTCTGCTCCAGAGGGATGTGGCCCGCACCAACGGATGGGCCATGGTGCAGTTGGTTACCTCCCAGCACCATCTCTGGCTGGCCCAATCCCGTCTGCCAGCTGCTCTCCAGAGCACATTTGCCACTCTCCCCATCACCCCAGGGCTGACGTTTTGTCCAGGGTTTGATGACATTCTGGAGCACACCGATAAGGTTCTTAGGGACTGGGAGACCCTGAGACGGTTCATGCCACCTCCTCAGGCCCCAGGTCCAAGGCAGACGAACCGTCGCCACCCACCTGCACCCAAACGACGGGGGGGGGGTCCCTCTCCTGCCCCATCGCCTCGTGCTGAGGGACGTCAGCGGGGAGGGGCACAGCTTGCGGTGAAGCAAAAACCTGTCAACTGTCACTGCCATAGGGACGTGCCTGGACCCAGGCGCTCGGGGCGCCAGAGGTTAGGCGGGCCCCGGCAGGACCCCTGACATACCCTTCCCCGGCCTCGGCCAGTTCTCCCGGTCTCAAAGGGAAAAGTGTCCCCCTGGGTGTTGTCCTCAATGCTCTAGGGGTATCGACACCAATTCCGGTGCCGGTCCCCGTCCTTCAATGGCCTTTGTCATCACGGTGGCCGAACCCCTGAAGAAGAAAACCCTGCGGCTGGAGATCTCCTCAGTCCTGTACAAGGGTGCCATCCATAGGATCGAGACATCAGAACGCCTAGGTGGGTTTTACTCCACTTATTTTGTAGTCCCAAAAAGAGACGGAGGGTTTCGACCGATTCTGGACCTCCGCAACCTCAATGGGTACTTGAAGGTACTGAGGTTCCACATGCTGTCCCCAGCCTGCGTATTGCAGGCCGTGTCCAGGGACCAGTGGTTTGTGATGCTGGACCTGAGGGATGCATACTTCCATGTTCCATGTTTTTCTAGTAATACATTGTTATTGATTATTGCATTGTTGTGTTTTGAGTTTGCAAGAAAGGCATTTCACTCTACTTCTGCATTTACCTCTCCATGGTTGCAGGATCTTTTTTTTATTTGACAAATTTGCTATTGAATTTCATTTTGGAGAGCTCTTTTATATATTTTGTGATTTGAATACAATGTATGTTTACTTCACTGTCAGCCCATTTTATAGGTAAACTGCAGGGTAATGTAAAAGTTGTCTTTTAAAGATCCACCTGTGGTTGCTATACATTACTTTTACCCATGGAATAAGAGACTCAATGAAATTGAAAAATATCCTGGCATTTACAGTATATATCAAATCCAGTCGTACTTTATCAAAAAGACTTTTCAAAATCCGCCATTTAAAAAACCTGTCTGATCAGAATGAACAATACCTGGTAAAACTACCAGAGTCTTATTACACCGCTCAATTTATTGTACCACTCAATTTATACAGTTGCCCCCCCCCCTTCTCCAATACACATGTAAATATTGGACCATAAATTGTGCATTCTTTTATTATATTTATGCTCAAATATTTATTATATTCTACTACCATTTACTTTATGTTCGTATTCTTATCATTTATCATTTCTTACAGTTGTTGCATTGTCGAGAAGGAACTTGCAAGTAAGCATTTCATTGGACAATGCATACCATGCGTATCCCCTACATACGACTTCTAAAACTTGAAGCTAATGAAATCCCCAGGTTGTGGAAATCAGCATTTGTCCTCTTTTGAAAGGAGGTGATCCCACTCTACTGAATAACTATCGGCCCATATCTAAGTTGTCTATTCTGGCAAAGGTATTGGAATCCCTAGTCAATAAGCAGAATAAGGCCTACCTCCAGGAAAACAATATTTTGAGGGGTATGTAATCAGGTTTCAGGTCTGGCCACAACAGCTTGTTCAAGCTTGTTCTGAATTCCTCTAAAACAAAATGCATGGTATTTTTCCAGTACTAAACACTCTGAAAACCATGTAATTGCTGCCTGGGAAGGACATTCTATAGAGCAAGTAGAAACGTACAAAAGTCTGGGAGTTTGTGTGGATGTAGAGAACCTTGTCTGGAAACTCAAGCTGCATATTGGGTTTTATTACCGGCACAAAGCCTGTTTTTCCTTTGCTGCCAAAAAGTTGATTAGTTGTACTTTCTCTCTGTATTGGACTATGGTGATACTATTTATGAGCAAGCCTCAAGCGCTACACTGAAGGCTCTTGACTCTGTATCAAGCAGACCTTCCTTTTGTCACAAATCAGAGAAGTCTAACTCACCATTGTGATCTCTACAGTGCTGTCGAGGGGACATCACTAGCAACACGCAGGCTCAAACACAGGTAGATTCTTATTTATAAGGCCATTTTAGGAAAACTGCCATTTTATCTATTCTCTTCTAGCTTGAAATTAAAATACATACAAGCTCAGATCTCAATCTTATTTTATGCTAAGAGTCCCGAAAATTTGAACCGAGCATGGAAAACTTGTCCTTTCATTACCCAGCCACCTGGTCTTGGAATTCCCTCCAAGCCAACCTAAAACTCCCGGACCTGGAGGAGTTCAAAGTTAGATCATATGAGGAAAGCAGTCAATTGAAATAAATGTATTAGGCCCTAACCTATGGATTTTACATCACTGAGAATTCAGATATGCATCTGTTGGTCACAGATACCTTTAAAAAAATGGACCTCACAATGGGCCTCAGGATCTCATCACGGTATTTTTGTGCATTCAAATTGCCATTGATAAAATGCAGTTGTGTTCGTTGTCCGTAGCTTATGCCTGCCCATACCATAATCCCACCTCCACTATGGGGCACTCTGTTCACAACGTTGACATCAGCAAACCGCTCTCCCACACGACGCCATACACGTGGTCTGCAGTTGTGAGTCCGGTTGGACGTATTGCCAAATTCTCTAAAACGACAATGGAGGCAGTTTATGGTAGAGAGATTAGCATTAAATTGTCTGGCAACAGCTTTGGTGGACATTCCTGCAGTCAGCATGCCAAATGCACGCTCCCTCAAAACTTGAGACATCTGTGGCATTGCAAAACTGCACATTTTAGAGTGGTCTCTTATTGTCCTTGGCACAAGGTGCACCTGTGTAATGATCATGCTGTTTAATCAGCTTCTTGATATGCCACACTTGTCAGGTGGATGGATTATCTTGACAAAGGAAAAATGCTCACCAACAGGGATGTAAACAAATCTGTGCACAACATTTGAGAGAAATAAACTTTTTGCGCGTATGGAACATTTCTGGGATCTTTTATTTCAGCTCATGAAACATGGGACCAACACTTTGCATGTTGCGTTTATATTTTGTTCAGTGTAGTTCTTTCTAGTTGTCACCCGATGTCACTAGTTTGCATTCACACACATCACACACACATTCCTGCATGCACACACACACACATCCACTGTTTGTTTGCCGTTGTGTTTGTGCTGTTGCCAGTGTCTTCTGTCTGTGTTGTCCATTTTGTCTTACATTGATAAAAAATAATAATAATCAGCCCCCGTCCCCATAGGAGGTCTTTTGCCTTGTAAATAATATTTTTTTCTTAATTGACTCGCCTGGTTAAATAAAGGTTACATAAAAAAAGGAAACGTTGCTGGAGCTTACTGTTTGGAAGACACTGTCGTGCTTGCTAGCAAAGAGATTTGTGGTGGGTAATTCACAGGAAAAGTTAATTGTTTCACTTGACAGTTTGCCAAGATGCATAGCCAACCAGCTATTTTTTATTTTTACAGTTAGTTATAATAATAGTGAATAATGTGGTTTGTCCTATTTAATTGGAAATGTGTTTTTTGCATATCCCAACTCTCCCTGAGACAACCTTACTACGGCCAGCAATCACTTCTACACAATTTTGCTAGGTAGTAGTAGGCAGCGCTGCCGTATCAATAATAACTTAGTCTCTTTCAGACGGGTTGCCTTCCACATTGTACCAATGGCCTTGGTCAGTGAGTTCCTCTGTGGAGATGGGAGAACCTTCCAGACGGACAACCATCTCTGCAGCACTCCACCAATCAGACCTTTATGGTAGAGTGGCCAGACGGAAGCCACTCCTCAGTAAAAGGCACATGACCGCCCGCTTGGAGTTTGCCAAAAGGTAGCTAAAGACTCTCAGACCATGAGAAACAAGATTCTCTGGTCTGATGAAACCAAGATTAAACTCTTTGGCCTGAATGCCAACGTTCACATCTGGAGGAAACCTGGCACCATCCCTACGGTGAAGCATGGTGGTGGCAGAATCATGCTGTGGGGATGTTTTTCAGCGACAGGGACTGGGAGACTAGTCAGGATCGAGGGAAAGATGAAAGGAGCAAAGTACTGAGAGATCCTTGATGAAAACCTGCTCCAGAGCACTCAGGACTTCAGACTGGGGCGAAGGTTCACCTTCCAACAGGACAACAACCTTAAGCACACAGCCAAGACAACACAGCAGTGGCTTTGGGACAAGTCTCTGAATGTCCATGAGTAGCCCAGCCAGAGCCCAGACTTGAACCCGATCGAACATCTCTGGAGATACCTGAAAATAGCTGTGCAGCTACACTCCCCATCCAACCTGACAGAGCTTGAGAGGATCTGCAGAGAAGAATGGGAGAAACTCCCCAAATACAGGTGTGCCAAGCTTGTAGCGTCATACCCAAGAAGACTCAAGGCTGTAATCACTGTCAAAGGTGTTTCAACAAAGTACTGAGTAAAGGGTCTGAATATTTATGTAAATGTGATATTTCCGGGGGTTTTAAATAAATACATTTGCATATATTTCTATAAACCTGTTTTTGCTTCGTCATTATGGGGTAGTGTGTGTAGATTGATGAGGGGGAAGTAGTAGGAATAATAATAATGTTGTTATAGTCAACTGCTGAGAAGTTTGCACACACTGCTAAATGGCTTCCATTGAAGTGCATCGCCGTTTACTGGTCCCAATTCAAATATATCCACCCATCTCTTCAGGATATCAGAATGTTCTGGTGTAGTAAATCCATTCATGACACTACTACTACTTGTGATACAATATTCTATTATACGCTTGGAAAGTGGAGATATCATAGAACGTCAAAAAGTAAACATTGCTGGAGACACCTTGTAGTTTGGAAGACACTGTCGCACTTGCTAGCAAAGAGATTTGCGGTGGCTAATTCACAGGAAATTGTGAATTTTGAAGAATGAATTATTTCACCTTACAGTTAGCCAAGATGCTTAGCTAGACAGTTGTTGCTGGGTAGTAGTAGGCAGCACTGCCTACAGTGGCAATAACCTAGTCTCTCTAGACAGATGGGTTACCTCCTACAATGTGAAAAGTTTGTAGTCATATGCACATCCTTTAAAACGTAGGTTCTGAGCCAATAAAGAATACCTGTGAAGGACAGGAAAGCCCACACACTGTTTACACTTCCAACTGGGTTAAATGCTCCCAGGGGTTGGGTTAAATGCGGAAGACGCGTTTTGGTGGAATGCATTCAGTTGTGCAACTGACTTTGTACCCCCATTTCCCTTTCTAGTCAGAACCTGTCCCAACTGATGCAGGTACAGACGTGTACGCTGGAACATTGGTACACTGTGGGAGGCATGAAAGCCCACATCCTGTTTATGACAAACCGCTTTATTGACAAACTGTGAATTAGGAGCATAAAATAGTTTGCGGCCATTCCACTAGTTACCACAGACACAAACTTGTAGATTGGCTATATTGTAAAAATTCGGGAGAACTAAAATTAGCTTTTCGTTCTTCATTTAAGGTTAAGCATAAGGTTAGCAGTGTGGTTAAGGTTAGGTTTAACATCAGATTTTAAGAAGATTGTCACGTGACGTGTATGCGGTAGCGAAGTCAAAAGCAGGACACAGAGCGGCTGGCAACATTATTTACTGAACACAGTAAAATCAACGTACACAACAACAAACCTCCAAAACAGGGAGGAAAGCACAAAGACCCGTACATACACGAACTGCCGGAATGACAACAAACAATAACACACAAAATGCCAAATGAGAGACAGGGGTAAATATAGGGAATACAATCAAACATAATGGGGAACAGGTGTAAACAATAAAGACTAAACAAGACAAACACCGAAACATAGATCGGCAGCAGCTAGTACTCCGGGGACGACGAACGCAGAAGCCTGCCCGAGCAAGGAGGAGGAGCAGCCTCGGCTGAATCCGTGACAAAGATACATTATAGATATAGGTGGAGTTTATGACTTTGTGGCTGTGGTAACTAGTGACGACCAGACAAAGCAGTAGCTAGCTAACTAACGAGATGGAGATTTTAAATGTTTTGCAAGTGGCTAGTTTGCATCATCTACCTTTACTAAAACCACTGCAAAGGTTTTGCCTGCAAACGTTGGTTTCGAATCGCGACATTCTGTCTGCCTACAGGCCACGGAAAGATTTGTTGGGAGAGTTGCCTGTCTGAAGAGGACCCTCCCCAGAACATCGATTTTTTCCCTTTTAAAATGTCAAAGAGAATCCGACTAATAATAACTTGGAAAAATGGAAGAGGAAAGTGGAAGGAGGGAAAAAGTAAGGAACTTACCGATCCCATGGCATAGTGTTTATGAACTGATACGCAAAACGACGCTGGATTCAAAACTTAGAATTGTTCAATTTAAATTATATAAAATTCTTGCTACAAATAGAATGTTATTTATATGGGGGATACAATCTTCCCAGCTCTGCAGATTTTGCTGCGAAGAGACAGAATCATTAGATAATTTGTTTTGGTACTGTACATTTGTAGCTTGTTTTTGGACACAGGTCCAGGAATGGCTAAAAGATTGCAATATTTACCTGGAGCTAACCTTGCAGATAGCATTACTGGGTGATCTGAAAAGTCATAGTCAATCGATCAATAATTTTATAATACTTTTAGCAAAAATGTTTATTTTCAATTTACAATCTGTAGAAACAATTAGAATAGAAAGGTTCAGAACTTTTGTAAAACATCACAGTACAGTTTAAAAATATATGGCAAATAGAAATCCAATAAGGATGGTGTTAAGAGATAGATGGGTGGTGTTTAATGGAGCTGAAGGATGGGACTAATAACAACAACAAGATAACTAATAATGTAAGCATACTGTGTCCATAATAAGTATATAGGTTATAGGTTGAGAGCTTTTGTGAAAGAGCACAGTTAGAAAGATATGGCATAAAGAAGCAAACCGGATGGACATCATGAAAATGAGAGGTTGAGGGTAGAGGAAGTTCACGAGTAAAAACAAACAAAATAGATTTGTCAAATTGACTGTGTCCATAAAATGCATATAGTATGTATAAGCTGGAAGTAGAGGCCTAAGCATTGTTGTTCACTAGTTTACTCCAATTAGGGAAGGGTTTGGTAAGTAATAAAGGGAAATATATATTTTTTAAAGGATATGTATGTATATATTTTTTTATTTAACCTTTATTTAACTAGGCAAGTCAGTTAAGAACAAATTCTTATTTACAATGACGGCCTACACCGGCCAAACCTGGAAGACACTGGGCCAATTGTGCGCCGCCCTATGGGACTCCCAATCACGGCCAGTTGTGATACAGCCTGGAATCGAACCAGTTGGTCTGTAGTGACACCTCAAGCACTGAGATGCAGTGCCTCAGACCGCTGCGCCACTTGGGAGCCCATACGAGAAAAATATAATAATGGGGAATTGGAAGTGATGCAGACAATTACATTGATGGAAGTTACAACCTATCTGCAATATTAAAGCTGATCTACCCCCTAAAAAAAAAAAAAAAAACAGTCTCCAAAAATGACTGGTGTCTCCAGCTGTGAATACATTTTACCACGGTAATGCACATCCATGCGTATCCACTCTCAATATTTATTACATTATATTAATCAGTAGTAACTGGTAAACTAGACTCCCTGCGGACCTGGCATCTTTTCACTCCCTCCTCTCTACATTTTCTTCATCTGTTTCTGCTGCTAAGGCCACTTTCTACCACTCTAAATTCCAAGCATCTGCCTCTAACCCTAGGAAGCTCTTTGCCACCTTCTCCTCCCTGCTGAATCCTCCTCCCCCCCCCCTCCCTCTCTGTGGATGACTTCGTCAACCATTTTGAAAAGAAGGTTGACGACATCCCATCCTCGTTTGTTAAGTCAAATGACACTGCTGGTCCTGCTCACACTGCCCTACCCTATGCTTTGACTTCTTTCTCCCCTCTCTCTCCAGATAAAATATTGCGACTTGTGACGGCCGGCCGCCCAACAACCTGCCCGCTTGACCCTATCCCCTCCTCTCTTCTCCAGACCATCTCCGGTGACCTTCTCCCTTACCTCACCTCGCTGATCAACTCATCCTTGACCGCTGGCTATGTCCCTTCCATCTTCAAGAGAGCGAGAGTTGCACCCCTTCTCAAAAAACCAACACTCGATCCCTCTGATGTCAACAACTACAGACCAGTATCCCTTCTTTCTTTTCTCTCCAAAACTATTGAGCGTGCCGTCTTTAGCCAACTCTCTTGCTATCTCTCTCAGAATGACCTTCTTGATCCAAACCAGTCAGGTTTCAAGACTGGTCATTCAACTGAGACTGCTCTTCTGTGTCACGGAGGCTCTCCGCACTGCTAAAGCTAACTCTCTCTCCTCTGCTCTTGTCCTTCTAGACCTGTCTGCTGCCTTTGATACTGTGAACCATCAGATCCTCCTCTCCACCCTCTCCGAGCTGGGCATCTCCGGCGCGGCTCACTCTTGGATTGCGTCCTACCTGACCGGTCGCTCCTACCAAGTGGCGTGGCGAGAAGCTGTCTCCGCACCACGTGCTCTCACCACTGGTGTCCCCCAGGGCTCAGTTCTAGGCCCTCTCCTATTCTCGCTATACACCAAGTCACTTGGCTCTGTCATATCCTCACATGGCCTCTCCTATCATTGCTACGCAGACGACACACAACTAATCTTCTCCTTTCCCCCTTCTGATAACCAGGTGGCGAATCGCATCTCTGCATGTCTGGCAGACATATCAGTATGGATGACGGATCACCACCTCAAGCTGAACCTTGGCAAGACGGAGCTGCTCTTCCTCCCGGGGAAGGACTGCCCGTTCCATGATCTCGCCATCACGGTTGACAACTCCGTTGTGTCCTCCTCCCAGAGTGCGAAGAGCCTTGGCGTGACCCTGGACAACACCCTGTCGTTCTCTGCTAACATCAAGGCGGTGACCCGATCCTGTAGGTTCATGCTCTACAACATTCGGAGAGTACGACCCTGCCTTACACAGGAAGCGGCACAGGTCCTAATCCAGGCACTTGTCATCTCCCGTCTGGATTACTGCAACTCGCTGTTGGCTGGGCTTCTGCCTGTGCCATTAAACCCCTACAACTCATCCAGAATGCCGCAGCCCGTCTGGTGTTCAACCTTCCCAAGTTCTCTCACGTCACCCCGCTCCTCCGCACACTACACTGACTTCCAGTTGAAGCTCGCATCTGCTACAAGACCATGGTGCTTGCCTACGGAGCTGTGAGGGAACGGCACCTCCGTACCTTCAGGCTCTGATCAATCCCTACACCCAAACGAGGGCATTGCGTTCATCCACCTCTGGCCTGCTGGCTCCCCTACCTCTGCTGAAGCACAGTTCCCGCTCAGCCCAGTCAAAACTGTTCGCTGCTCTGGCACCCCAATGGTGGAACAAGCTCCCTCACGACGCCAGGACAGCGGAGTCACTCACCACCTTCCGGAGACATTTGAAACCCCACCTCTTTAAGGAACACCTGGGATAGGATAAAGTAATCATTCTACCCCCTTACCCCCCAAAAATAAAAAAAATAAAAAATGTGTAAAGTGGTTATCCCACTGGCTATAAGGTGAATGCACCGGATAAGAGCGTCTGCTAAATGACGTAAATGTAAATGTAAATGAGTCAGAGACCTTCATCTGCTTTGGGGGATTGGAAGTGATACAGACAATTACATTGATGGAAGTTACAACCTATCTGCAATATTAAAGCTGATCTACCCCCTAAAAAAAAAAAAAACCTGTCTCCAAAAATGACTGGTGTCTCCAGCTGTGAATATTTTCCCCCACGGTAATGCACATCCATGCATATCCACTCTCAATGCGTATTACATTATATTAATCACTAGTAACTGGTAATATGACTCAGAAACCTTCATCTGCTTTGTTGTGAAATCCAATGTCTGAGGGCTTTCAGGAGATGTTCAGTAATATGAAACCCAACTACTCACTGCACATCTGGCCACTTTTTCCCAGGGGCAATAACCATAATACATTATTTTGGGATTTGAGCCTCTGGGTTGGATTCTTTCCACAATCTCTACAGTGGAAATAATCTTTACTCAATCTTTTCAATAATAGCAAATACAGAAGCAAACTGACCCTGGTACGGACAGCAGAAAGAGAAAACCATGGACACAGCAGTGTGTCTACCTAGATTTAGGTGCTTGTTTTTGGCAGGAACAACAAAGTATCCTAAACAAGTGTAAAAACTGCCACATTAGTGAGATGGACCTTGTAGAGGCATGAAGTTCAGATGGGGAATCAAACTCAGACTGGTTCAAATTTCTATCTCAATTGGTCTTACCTCGCTTCCTTTTCAACCGTATTGGAGGAGAAGGTCCAAGGTCCCTCCCCTCTGACCTTCTTCTCCAATACCTTTTGAGGAAGAGGCAAGGAGACAGGATGTTGCTGTCTTTATAGTTTCCTCATTACCTTGTCTCTCTTCCTTCTTTTTCAGCATCTCAAACACAACAGTCCGCACCTCATCCACTGGCTGAATGAGAGAATGGAGAGAGGAAATAGATACCAAACCATCATATTACTAGTTTAAATGAAATAGATACCAAGGGAGGGAACTCTAATTTTGTTTAGAGAATTCTTCAGAGAAGGTCTAATATATGAGGGAGTGAAAGAGACCGAGTCGTAGGGATGGAGGTAGAGAGAGAGAGTCGTAGGGATGGAGGTAGAGAGAGAGAGTCGTAGGGATGGAGGTAGAGAGAGACAGAGTCATGGGGATGGAGGTAGAGAGAGAGAGAGTCGTAGGGATGGAGGTAGAGAGAGACAGAGTCGTAGGGATGGAGGTAGAGAGAGACAGAGTCGTAGGGATGGAGGTAGAGAGAGAGAGTCGTAGGGATGGAGGTAGAGAGAGACAGAGTCATAGGGATGGAGGTAGAGAGAGAGAGAGTCGTAGGGATGGAGGTAGAGAGAGACAGAGTCGTAGGGATGGAGGTAGAGAGAGGGGTGAGGTAAAATGAGTATGGGAGCACCTCCAGGTTGCCCTGGCGCTCCATCAGACAGTAAGAAACTGTGAGGGAATTGGAGGTCTTATTCAGCAACAGGTGTGAAATGTCAATTGAAGTAATCTCACAGAACAGAATTCAAGTGATGACACTAGGGAGGAACAACCCATTCAACCTTCCTACAGGGTGCACTCACATTGTATGAATGTGTTTCAGTGTAGTAGATAAGATTGGCAATATTACCACAATATGGGAATGAATCCCTGTCCAGAAACAACACTACGTACTTTAATTACATCTAAAATAATTGGATAGGTGTAAACAGCATCGCTGTAGCCCCATCCTGCCTTCTGATAGGTGGAATATTCAACACTGCTTATACCTGTTCAACAATGTCAGATCTACAGTGGCTAGGCCCTAGGGGGCAGGATCTAGAGGCAGTTTGTGAACCAGGCCCCAGAGAGAGACACCATGCACACCGATGACCATGAGAGGGTCAGAGGCCTAAGAGTGGTTGGGTTGTGTCTGTGGTTGTCAGGGTGTGAGGGAGATCTAACATCAGTCAGCTGTAGCTCTCCCTCACCAATGGTTATGTCCAAAATGGCAATCTATTCCCTACAAGGGCTCTGGTCAAAAGTAGTGCACCATGTAGGGATTGGCTGCCATTTGGGACACGGCCAATAGACATCAAGCAGACAGAGGGGAATTGATACTGCTGGTAAAACTTAACTAAAGGCGATATATATAATCTATAATGGTACCCAATTTCCTATACAGTGCACTACTTTTGACCACTACTGCTCAACATGAGTGTGCTACGTAGGGAATAGGGTGCCGTTTTGGGATACAGTCATAGACATGCCTTTCTCTCTCTCTGCTGACTACTCAGACACAGGTTTAAGTGTAAAGGGCGTTCTGATACGTGATGATGTGGAATCAAGTTGTGGGTTATTAAAGTTCACTCATATTTGACGTGTTTGAAATGTTGTACTTGAACGCTCATTGCCATCAGAAAGATGTCATTGTCAGATGGGTGATTGTCAAGATACGGATGATTAGATGTTGGTGATAGTGTGAGGGGACCAGGTTCGTGGGGAATTTAGCCTAAACACTGGTGTTAACTTTCCTACTGCTGTGATGACTGCCATGGGATGTGATGTTAGTAGGAGTAGAGTGAAGTTGCCCCTAGACGCTGAACTTGGGTCAATTTAGCAATTTCCCCACTAATGGTTTACATTAGGTTTGGGGAAGGGGAAGATGATCCTAGATCTGTACCTAGGGGTACCTTCATCCCAGAGGGATTTTGGTATAGCCTAACATGTCATCCAGCAGCAGCATTTTTGTGATGATGCAGTTGTTTGGGCGGGCTGCCCCGACTGGGAAAAGATGACCAGACAGACAGGATGAGCACTGCTTACTTTTCGCCCGCCGACTGGGAAAAGATGACCAGGCAGACAGGATGAGCATTGCTTACTTTTCAGTAGTAATTTTACATTCCGCATTAACCTTTCGATTCAATTCACTGAAAAGTACTTTGGAAACATTCCATTGTGCATTCAACAGATTTGTGGAATTTTAATAGCTTCTGAGAAGCTTAGTGCTCTATTAACTGATACCAGCTGTCTGGGAGTTAATCACATATCGGACCGGGCCAACTAGACAGGATTTAACCCTACCCACTTTGCCAAAGCACAGCCCCCACACCACTAGATGGATATCAACAGACCACCAACTTACTACCCTGACAAGGCTGAGTATAGCCCACGAAGATCTCCTCCACCACACGAGCCCGAGGGGGGTGCAAAACCGGACAGGAAGATCACGTCAGTGACTCAACCCACTCAAGTTGAGTATAACGAAAAAAGCCTGGCACGACGTGAGGCACCCCTCCTAGGGACAGCGAGGAAGAGCACTAGTAAGTCAGTGACTCATCCCCCATATTAGGGTCAGAGGTCAGAGAATCCAGTGGAGAAAGGGGAGCCGGCCAGGCAGAGACAGCCAGGGGGGTTCGTCACTCCAGTGCCTTGCCGCTCACCTTCGCACCCCTTGGCCAGACCACTCAGTCATAGGACCCACTGAAGAGATCAGTCTTCAGTAAAGACTTAAAGTGCGCTACAGAGTCTGCGTCTCTCACATGGACAGGCAGACCATTCCATAAAAAAAGAGCTCTATAGGAGAAATCCCTGCCTCCAGCTGTTTGTTCAGAAATTCTAGGGACAATAAGGAGGCCTGTGTCTTGTGACTGTAGCGTACGTGTAGGTATGTACGGCAGGACCAAATTGGAGAGATGGGTAAGAGCAAGCCCATGTAATGCTTTGTATGTTAGCAGTAAAACCTAGAAATCAGCCCTAGCCTTAACAGGAAGCCAGAGGCTAGCCCTGGAGTAATATGATCAAACATTTCTGTTCTAGTCAAGATTTTAGCAGCCATATTTAGCATTAACTGAAGTTTATTTAGTGCTTTATCCAGGTAGCCGGAGAGTAGAGCATTGCAGTAGCCTAATCTAGAAGCCCCAAAAACATAGATGAGCTTTTCTGTCACGATCGTCGGATATAGAGGACCAAGGCGCAGCGTGGAAGGTGAACATACTTATTTATTAAATGATACACGAACAAAACAACAAATCGATACGTGACGTCCACAGGTGCAAAACACAAACCAACACGGAACAAGATCCCACAAACACTGTGGGAAAACCACCTGACTAAATATGGTTCCCAATCAGAGACAACCAGCAACAGCTGATACTCATTGCCTCTGATTGAGAACCACTCTGGCCAACATAGATATACAAAAACTAGACTAGACACAACGAGCACAAAACATAAACTCTACACACCCTGGCTCAACTTAAAAGAGTCCCTAGAGCCAGGGCGTGACATTTTCTGCATAATGTTTTGACAAAACGTTTCTGAATTTTGCAGTGTTACCAAGATGGGAAAAAAGCTGCCTTTGAAATATTCTTGATATATTTGTCAGGGTCCAGAGTAATGCCGAGGTCCTTCAGTTTTATTTGAGATGACTGTACAACCATCAAGATGAATTGTCAGATCAAACAGCAGATCCCTTTGTTTCTTGGGACTTAGAACTAGCATCTCTGTTTTGACTGAGTGTAAAAGTAAAACATTTGCAGCCATCCACTTCCTTATGTCTGAAACACAGGCTTCCAGGGTAAGCAATTTTGAAATGTACAGCTTTGTGTCGTCCGCATAGTAGTGAAAGTTGACATTGTGTTTCCTAATGACATCACCAAGTGGTAGAATATACTGTGTAGTGAAAACAATATTGGTCCTAAAATGGAACCTTGAGGAACACCGAAACTTACCATTGATTTGTCAGAGGACAAACCATCCACAGAGACTAAATTATATCTTTCCGACAGAGAAGAGCTAAAACATGCAAGAACTTGTCCGTGTAGACCAATTAGGGTTTCCAATCTCTCCAAAACAATGTGGTGATCGATGGTATCAAAAGAGGCACTAAGGTCTAGGAGCATGAGGACAGATGCAGAGCCTTGGTTTGACACCATTAAAAGGTAATTTACCACCTTCACGAGTGCAGTCTCAGTACTATGATGGAGTATAAAACCAGAAAGTTGCTGTGCATCAGCTTTTTCTAACATTTTTGAGAGGTATGGGAGATTTGATATAGGCCGATTTAGTTTTTACATTTTCCTGGTCAAGGTTTGCCTTTTTCAGGAGAGGCTTTATTACTGCCACTTTTAGTGAGTTTGGTACACATCCGGAGGATAGGGAGCCGTTTATTATGTTCAACATAGGAGGGCCAAGCACAGGAATAGCTCTTTCAGTAGTTTAGTTGGAATAGGGTCCAGTAGACAGCTAGAAGGTTTAGAGGCCATGACTATTTTTGTTAATGTGTCGAGAGATACAGGATCAGAAAACTCGAGTGTCACCATTGATCCTAGGTCCTGGCAGTTCTGTGCAAACTCAGGCCAACTGAATTGGAGAAATACCCAGATTCAAAGAAGAGTCCGTAATTTGCTTTCTAATGATCATAATCTTTCGTCAAGGAAGTTCATGATTTCATCACTGCTGAAGTGAAGGCCATCCTCACTTGGGGAATGTTGATTTTTAGTTAGCTTTACGACAGTATCAAAAATGTATTTTGGATTGTTTTTGTTCTCCTCAATTAGGTTGGAAAAGTAGGCTGATCGCGCAGCAGTGAGGGCTCTTCGATATTGCACGGTACTGTCTTTCCAAGCTAGTCAGAAGACCTCCAGTTTGTGGAGCGGCATTTCCGTTCCAATTTTCTGGAAGCTTACTTCAGGGCTTGGGTATTTTCTGTATACTAGGGAGATCATTTCTTGTGACAAATGTTTTTTGTTTTTAGAGGTGCGACTGCATCTAGGGTGTTACGCAAGGTTACATTTAGATCCTCGGTGAGGTGGTTAACTGATGTTTTTACTCCGATGTCCTTGGGTAGGTGGAGTGAGTCTGGAAGGGCATCTAGGAATCTTTGGGTTGTCCGAGAATTAATAGCGTGGCTTTTGATAATCCTTGGTTAGGGTCTGAGCAGTTTATTTGTTGCGATTGCAAATGTAATAAAATGGTGTTCCTGATAGTCCAGGATTATGAGGATTATTATCCAGCTTCCAGCTCAGAATTACATCCAGCATCTTGCCCAGAGTTAAATCCAGCATCCAGTCCAGAGTAACATCCAGCATCTAGATAGTTACATCCAGCATCCAGTTTTTTCCAGCATCTGGATCCAAGTTACATCCAGCATCTGGCACAGGGTTACATCCAGCACAGACATACATCGAACACAAGCAAGGGACTCTTATTTTGAAGTGTTACATCCAGCTCAGACTTACATCCAGCATCACGTTACAGCCGACACAAAGTCGCATCCAGCAGGATGTAACGATGAGCTGGATGTAACACTTCAAAATAAGAGTCCCTTGCTTTGTCGTGCCAAAATAAGTCTTGAGATTTCCAATTTCAAAATAAGAATCCCACGATTTGTCATGTTTTAGTTTTATATACATTTTATTTCAATAGTATGTAAAACTCCAGGGAGAATGTCATACAATGTATTGTCAAGGCACAGATATATACATTAAAACCACAGGAGTTTGGTGGCACCTTAATTGGGGAGGACAGGCTCGTAGTAATGGCTGGAGCGGAATGAGTGGAATCGTTTCAAACACATGGTTTCTATGTGTTTGATGACATTCCAATATCTCATTCCAGCCATTATTATGAGCAGTCCTACCCTCAGCAGCCTCCACAGATTAAAACAACGTCATGCTGTTAATGCACCCCTTTGTTTGAGATAGCCCAACTCATGTTAGGTTGGCTTTGACCAGAACGGACGCATCCGCGTCATCTATGAAAAAATAAAAAATAAACATGTATGCACTCACTAACTGTAAGTCGCTCTGGATAAGAGCGTCTGCTAAATGACTAAAATGTAAATGTAAAAATCTATGACTACCTTTAAAAGTGACATTGTCTGAAATAAATTCCACGAAGTAATTCCAGTCTCAACCTCTTCCTTCGGGGAAACAGTGAGCTCCCACCAGATCTAAGAACCTTTATTGTATTAATATGGCAGAGCTCCCCATGCTCTTGTTTAAACCTGGGCTGGCATAGGTCAACACACTTATCCCTCTACAGCCACACACATATTTTACATCATGATTTCCTCACAGGTCCTCAACTGGCAGCTTCATTAAATAGTACCCGCAAAACACCGGTCTCAACGTCAACAGTGAAGAGGCGACTCCGGGATGCTGACCTTCTAGGCAGAGTTGCAAAGAAAAAACCATATCTCAGACTGGCCAATAAAAATAAAAGATTAAGATGGGCAGTCTGAGATATGGCTTTTTCTTTGCAACTCTGCCTAGGTCAGCATCCCGGAGTCGCCTCTTCACTGTTGATGTTGAGACTGGTGTTTTCGTACTATTTAATGAAGCTGCCAGTTGAGGACCTGTGAGGCGCCTGTTTCTAAAACTAGACACTCTAATGCAGGGGTGTCAAACGTATGGCCCGCGGGCCGGATCAGGCCCGCAAACGGGTTTAATCCGGCCCGCGAGATGATTTTGAAAAAAAAAAAAAAAATTTTTTGTTTTTTTTGTTTTTTTAAGTATAAAAATGAGCTGCAATTTTTCAGTAAAATAAACGGCTGTTCCAATTGCGTCCACTGGATGGCGCAATAGCAATTGTGTTAAGCAAGCAAACTGTTTATACCGGGGCAGAGCAAGTAGGTCAAGCACGTGCAGCCAATGAGCTACTTTGTTTTGCCCGCAATATTTATTACGGCTTCTACTTTTAACATTATGTGCTTTGGCACCCTCATTGTCCCAATATGTCTCTGTCAAAAAAGAGAAAAGTGGACGCAGAGTGCAGAGTGTTCCAAGAAAAATTGTCATCCTATTTAATCACGGAATTGAATGGGAAAGCTGTATGTTTGGTGTGTTCAGAGCATGTTGCAGTGCTGAAAGAATATAACCTTCGTCGCCACTATGTGAGTCTTCATGCCGACAAATATGACAACTTTCAAGGACAGCGGAGATGAGAGAAGGTGAATGAACTGTTGGCGGGTCTGAAGAAACAGCAGTCTGTGTTTACTCACAGCCGAGACATCAGTGTGTCACGCTCGGGCTCCGGGACTCTGTATATTGAGCCAGGGTGTGTTTATTCATTGGGTGTATTTCTATGTTGGTATTTCTGTTGGGTTCATTTCTATGTTTGAGATAATGACTCCCAATCAGGGGCAACGAGTGTCAGCTGTGGGCTGGTTGTCTCTGATTGGGAGCCATATTTAATCTGTATGTTTTCCTTTGGGTGTGGTGGGTTTTTTGTTCCTTGTCAGTCATTTGTACTGTGGACTTTACGAATCGTCTATTGTTTTGGTTTTGGCACTTTAATTAATAAAGTCTATCATGTTCGCTCAACACGCTGCGTATTGGTCTGCTCCTTTGGAAGACGATCGTGACAGAAAAACCCACCGTACCAGGACCAAGCAGCGTGTCCAGGAGCCAAGGGTCTGGACATGGGAGGAGATTTTGGATGGTAAAGGGTCTTGGACTTGGGAGGAGATCCTGGATGGGATGGATCGCCGGCCATGGAGTAAAACAGTGGAGAGGCGACTGAGAGAGGAGCAACGGCGTCAGCAGGGCCATCGTCGGAAGGACGAGAGGCAACCCCAAAAAGTTTTTTGGGGGGGGCACATGGCTTGGGTGGCTGGGCAGAGAGAAGGCTACCGGATTACGGGAGCCATTGGCGAGTAGAGGGAGAGAAGTAGTTGAGGCACGGCGTGAGAGACTGAGGTGTGTTACCAGTCCGGTCCGGCCCGTTCCTGATCCCCGGTTAAGGCCAGTGGTGTGTGTTCCCAGTACGGACCGGCCTGTTCCTGCTCCACGTACCAGGTCTACGGTGTGCGTCGCCAGCCCAGCCCGGCCTGTTCCTACCTCTCGCACCAAACCTACGGTGTGCGTCGCCAGCCCTGCCCGGCCGGTTCCTGCTCCTCGCACTAAGCCTACGGTGTGCGTCGCCAGCCCTGCCCGGCCGGTTCCTGCTCCTCGCACTAAGCCTACGGTGTGCGTCGCCAGCCCTGCCCGGCCGGTTCCTGCTCCTCGCACTAAGCCTACGGTGTGCGTCGCCAGCCCAGCCCGGCCTGTTCCTGCTCTACGCACAAAGCCTACGGGGTGCGTCGCCAGCCCAGCCCGGCCTGTTCCTGCTCCACGCACAAAACCTACGGTGTGCGTCGCCAGCCCAGCCCGGCCTGTTCCTGCTCCACGCACAAAGCCTACGGTGTGCGTCGCCAGCCCAGCCCGGCCTGTTCCTGCTCCACGCACAAAACCTACAGGGTGCGTCGCCAGCCCGGTTCGGCCTGTCCCTGCTCCACGCACCAAGTCTACGGTGTGCGTCGACAGCCCTGCCCGGCCTGTTCCTGCTCCACGCACCAAGTCTACGGTGTGCGTCGACAGCCCTGCCCGGCCTGTTCCTGCTCCGCGCACCAAGTCTACGGTGTGCGTCGTCAGCCCTGTCCGGCCCAGTCCTGCTCCCCGCACCAAGTCTGTGGTGCGTTTCGTCAGCCCTGTCCGGCCCAGTCCTGCTCCCCGCACCAAGTCTGTGGTGCGTTTCGTCAGCCCTGTCCGGCCCGTTCCTGCTCCCCGCACCAAGTCTGTGGTGCGTTTCGTCAGCCCTGTCCGGCCCAGTCCTGCTCCCCGCACCAAGTCTGTGGTGCGTTTCGTCAGCCCTGTCCGGCCCGTTCCTGCTCCCCGCACCAAGTCTGTGGTGCGTTTCGTCAGCCCTGTCCGGCCCGTTCCTGCTCCCCGCACCAAGTCTGTGGTGCGTTTCGTCAGCCCTGTCCGGCCCGTTCCTGCTCTCTGCACCAAGTCTGTGGTGCGCGTCGCCAGCCCAGTCCGGCCCATCCAAGCTTCCCGCACCAAGCCAGTGGTGTGCGTCGTCAGCCCTGTCCGGCCCGTTCCTGCTCTCCGCACCAAGTCAGGGGTGCGCTTCGTCAGCCCGGTCCGGCCTGTCCCTGCTCCACGCGCCAGGCCTACGGTGTGCGTCGTCAGCCTGGTAAGGCCTGTTCGTCCTCCACGCACCAAGCCAGGGGCGCGTGTCGTCAGTCCGGCTCCGGCCAACGGGGCTAGACAGGACCAGGGGTACTTTGGGGGGTTGGAAAGGAGGTGGGGATCAAGGCCGGAGCCAGAGCCACCGCCGAGGAGGTATGCCCACCCAGCCCTCCCTTGTTTGGCCCTTATTGAGGCGCGGTCGCAGTCCGCGCCTTTAGGGGGGGGTACTGTCACGCTCGGGCTCCGGGACTCTGTATATTGAGCCAGGGTGTGTTTATTCATTGGGTGTATTTCTATGTTGGTATTTCTGTTGGGTTCATTTCTATGTTTGAGATAATGACTCCCAATCAGGGGCAACGAGTGTCAGCTGTGGGCTGGTTGTCTCTGATTGGGAGCCATATTTAATCTGTATGTTTTCCTTTGGGTGTGGTGGGTTTTTGTTCCTTGTCAGTCATTTGTACTGTGGACTTTACGAATCGTCTATTGTTTTGGTTTTGGCACTTTAATTAATAAAGTCTATCATGTTCGCTCAACACGCTGCGTATTGGTCTGCTCCTTTGGAAGACGATCGTGACACAGTGACGCTGCAGTGAAAGCTAGCTACCTCATTGCTAATGAAATCGCAGTGGCTTCAAAACCATTTAGTGAGGGTGAATTTGTAAAAACATGCATGATGAAGGCAGCGGAGATTGTGTGCCCTGAAAAGCGGCGGGCTTTTGCAAATATCAGCCTGACAAGAAACACAGTTGCAGACAGGATTTCCGATCTTTCAGTGGATTTGGACAGCCAGTTGAAGCAAAAAGTAAAGTCATTTATTGCGTTTCTGGTTGCAATTGATGAAAGCACGGACATTACAGATGTTGCACAACTGGCCATTTTTTTCATCCGCGGAGTTGATGACACATTGACCGTCACCGAGGAGTTAGTGGAGTTGGTGCCGATGACAGATACAACGACAGCAGCTGATATTTTTACCGCACTCGTCGGGCGCGCTAGACAGGGTCGGAGTGGACTGGTCCCGCGCTGTCAGCCTGGCTACAGATGGTGCGCCCTCAATGATCGGGAAAAAAGCAGGCGTTGTGACAAAGTTCAGAGAGAAAGTGCAATCTGCAAATGGAGGACGTGATTTTTGACTTTTCACTGTATTTTGCACCAGGAGGCTTTGTGTTGCAAGTCATTAAAGATGGATAACGTCATGAAGGTTGTCAACCAAACTGTTAATTTCATCCGATCCAGAAGCCTGAATCACCGTCAGTTTGACAGCCTTCTCAGAGAGAAAGACCACATCTATGGCCTGCCATACCACACTGAGGTAAGATGGTTAAGCCGAGGTGCTGTGCTGAGGCGTTTCTTTGATTTACGAGAAGAAATTGAACAGTTCATGGAAGAAAAGGGCAAACCAGTGTTAGAATTTCATTCCGCAGAATGGATGCCGGACCTTGCATTTATGACCCCACCTCTTTAAGGAGGGATAGGATAAAGTAATCCTTCTACCCCCAAAAAAAATATTTAAAAAAAATAATATATATATATATAAATAAAATAAAAAATAAAATAATAATAATAATGAATAAAAAAATAAAAAGATTGTGAAGTGGTTATCCCACTGGCTATAGGGTGAATGCACCAATTTGTAAGTCGCTCTGGATAAGAGCGTCTGCTAAATGACGTAAATGTAAATGTAATGGTGGATGTTACAGAGCACCTGAATAACTTGAACAAACAGCTGCAAGGGCGCAACAAAGTTGGCACGCAGTATTATGACAGCATACGTTCTTTCAAGTTGAAGCTGTCATTGTGGGAGACACAACTTGCCGGTGGTGATGCAGCTCACTTCCCCTGTCTGAAAAATGTGTGCACCACCCAACATGTGGCAGACATGAAGCGGTTCAAAGATAAAATAACTGGACTGTTACGGGAGTTTGAGCAACGCTTTCAGATTTATGTTTATATGTTTTTATGTTGATGTGCTATTGTTTTTAATTGGTTTTATTTTATTTGTATATTTAACCTATTCTTGACTCTGTGGTTCTTGCACTTGTTTGGGGAACAGGATTTCATTATTTTTATCTACATTTCTGCCTGAGAAATGACACCCTGATATAGTTCTGTGATCTGTGATATACTTCTGTGAATCACTGAGGCATTGTGTGTTTGTGTGTTCTTTGTCCTCAGAACTTTCAAATAACTTGAGGTGTTTTATGATTAATAGTGATGTTGTGCTTGTACTATTTTGGACACACTGTCCTCAGGCTCCAGCTTTATGTTGTATGTAGATCGTATTAAAACAAAGAAAACAATCTGAAGTTGTTGTTTTTAAGTTATATATACCATGATTTTTCCGGTCCGGCCCACTTGGGAATAGATTTTCCTCCGTGTGGCCCCTGAGCTAAAATGAGTTTGACACCCCTGCTCTAATGTATTTGTCCTCTTGCTCAGTTGTGCACCGGGGCCTCCCACTCCTCTTTCTATTCTGGTTAGAGACAGTTTGCGCTGTTCTGTGAAGGGAGTAGTACACAGCGTTGTACGAGATCTTCAGTTTCTTGGCAATTCCTCGCATGGAATGTTTCTGGCCATTTTGAGCCTGTAATCAAACCCACAATTGCTGATGCTCCAGATACTCAACTAGTCTCAAGAAGGCCAGTTTTATTGCTTCTTTAATCAGCACAACAGTTTTCAGCTGTGCTAACATAATTGCAAAAGGGTTTTCTAATTATCATTTAGCCTTTTAAAATGATAAACTTTGATTAGCAAACACAACGTGCCATTGGAACACAGGACTGATGGTTGCTGAAAATGGGCCTCTGTACGCCTATGTAGATATTCCATTAAAAATCAGCAGTTTCCAGCTACAATAGCCATTTACAACATTAGCAATGTCTACACTGTATTTCTGATCAATTTGATGTTATTGTAATGGACAAAAAAATTGCTTTCTTTCGAAAACAAGGACATTTCTAAGTGACCCCAAAATGTTGAACGGTAGTGTATATATAGTGGGGAGAACAAGTATTTGATACACTGCTGATTTTGCAAGTTTTCCTACTTACACAGCATGTAGAGGTCTGTAATCATAGGTACACTTCAACTGCGAGAGACGGAATCTAAAACAAAAATCCAGAAAATCACATTGTATGATTTTTAAGTAATTAATTTGCATTTTATTGCATGACATAAGTATTTGATACATCAGAAAAGCAGAACTTAATATTTGGTACAGAAACCTTTGTTTGCAATTACAGACATCATACGTTTCCTGTAGGTCTTGACCAGGTTTGCACACACTGCAGCAGGGATTTTGGCCCACTCCTCCATACAGACCTTCTCCAGATCCTTCAGGTTTCGGGGCTGTCGCTGGGCAATATGGACTTTCAGCTCCCTCCAAAGATTTTCTATTGGGTTCAGGTCTGGAGACTGGCTAGTCCACTCCAGGACCTTGAGATGCTTCTTACAGAGCCACTCCTTAGTTGCCCTGGCTGTGTGTTTCGGGTCGTTGTCATGCTGGAAGACCCAGCCACGACCCATCTTCAATGCTCTTACTGAGGGAAGGAGGTTGTTGGCCAAGATCTCGCGATACATGGCCCCATCCATCCTCCCCTCAATACGGTGCAGTCATCCTGTCCCCTTTGCAGAAAAGCATCCCCAAAGAATTATGTTTCCACCTCCATGCTTCACTGTTGGGATGGTGTTCTTGGGGTTGTACTCATCCTTCTTCTTCCTCCAAACACGGCGAGTGGAGTTTAGACCAAAAAGCTCTATTTTTGCCTCATCAGACCACATGACCTTCTCCCATTCCTCCTCTGGATCATCCAGATGGTCATTGGCAAACTTCAGACGGGCCTGGACATGCGCTGGCTTGAGCAGGGGGACCTTACGTGAGCTGCAGGATTTTAATCCATGACGGCGTAGTGTGTTACTAATGGTTATCTTTGAGACTGTGGTCCCAGCTCTCTTCAGGTCATTGACCAGGTCCTGCCATGTAGTTATGGGCTGATCCCTCACCTTCCTCATGATCATTGATGCCCCATGAGGTGAGATCTTGCATGGAGCCCCAGACCGAGGATGATTGACCGTGATCTTCAACTTCTTCCATTTTCTAATAATTGCGCCAACAGTTGTTGCCTTCTCACCAAGCTGCTTGCCTATTGTCCTGTAGCCCATCCCAGCCTTGTGCAGGTCTACAATTTTATCCCTGATGTCCTTACACAGCTCTCTGGTCTTGGCCATTGTGGAGAGGTTGGAGTCTGTTTGATTGAGTGTGTGGACAGGTGTCTTTTATACAGGTAATGAGTTCAAACAGGTGCAGTTAATACAGGTAATGAGTGGAGAACAGGAGGGCTTCTTAAAGAAAACCTAACAGGTCTGTGAGAGCCGGAATTCTTACTGGTTGGTAGGTGATCAAATACTTATGTCATGCAATAAAATGCAAATGAATTACTTAAAAATCATACAATGTGATTTTCTGGATTTTTGTTTAAGATTCCGTCTCTCACAGTT